>NC_057796.1:323336851-323372996 GCF_018294505.1 Triticum aestivum | reverse complement strand
AGTGGCGATATGGGGCGGCGGCGGGGGGGGTATTTAAGAGGGGGAGGGGCGGGGTCGGCTTAGGGAAGGGGGCGGGAGGAGTCCCGGGTGGCGACGACGGCGGCTGCCGTGTCCTGGCCGGACTCGGGCACGGGAAGGCGGTGGCGCGGGGTTGGGCCGGCCTGGCTCGGCTGGGCTTCGGCCTAGTCGGGCGCTGAAGTTTTTTTAAACAGATTCCGCCGAAAATAAATCCTAGAAAAATAAATAAAAATCTAAAAATGCCAAAAAAAATCACCGTCTAAATAAAATATTTAGAACAGGATGAACATTTTCTTGGCCCTAAAATGTAATTTTGAAAACATGCAATTTTTCTAATGCAAATAAAATAGCAATAAAATCCGAATAAAATCAAATATTTGATTTTAATATTTTTCCTCCAATATTTCATTATTTTGAAGAAGTCATATTATCTCCTCTCATATATTTTAATATGAAATATTTTTCGGAGAGAAAAATAATTAAAACAAATAATCCTCGTTTCAATATTTGATAAAACTCAAATATGAAGACAGTGAAATCCCCAACTCTCTCCGAGGGTCCTTGAGTTGCTTAGAATTTCGAGGATCCTGAAACGAATATGCAATAAAATATGATATGCATGAATGATCTATGTATAACATTCCAAATTGAAAATTTGGGATGTTACAGAATTTATGTGAAATATATGATGTTACTTGTTGTTCTAAAAACCCTAAGAAACACCTTCTCTACCAATGTGAGTTTAGTGCTAATGAAATCGTATCTTCGTATGCTAAGGGTGTTTATAATTACTATGATGTTCAACAAATTGAAGAACTTGTTGCTTTTATGGGTGCTTATGAAATTGCTTCTTTGATTGAAAAGTATGATGCTACTCTTTACAAATCTGAAAATTTTGCCATACTTAAATATTATTATGATAATTGTGCTTCTAATGCCTATGTTAAACCATATATTGAGGACTCCTCCGCTCTCTAAGAAGAGACTAATATTTTGCAGGAGTTTATGGAAGAAGAAATTGATGAAACTGTGAGCTCATTGGATGAAAAAGATGATAAGGAGAGCGAAGAACAAAAGGAGGAAGAGTGGATTAGCTACCCGTGCCCACCTTCTAATGAGAGTAACTCTTCAACTCATACATTGTTTAATTTCCCTTCGTGCTTACCGAAGGATGATTGCTATGATCCCGTTGATTCTCTTGAAATACCCCTTTTTGATGATGCTTGATATGCTTGTGGCCAAGATACCTATATGAATTATGCTTATGGAGATGAACTTGCTATAGTTCCTTATGTTAAACATGAAATTGTTGCTATTGCACCCACACATGATAGTCCTATTATCTTTTTGAATTCTCCCGACTACACTATATCGGAGAAGTTTGCCCTTATTAAGGATTATATTGTGGGTTGCCTTTTACCGCTACACATGATGATTTTGATAGATATAATATGCATGTGCTTGCTGCTCCTACTTGCAATTATTATGAGAGAGGAACTACATCTCCACCTCTTTATGTTTCCAACACGAAAAAATTGCAAGAAACTATTTATACTATGCATTGGCCTTTACTTTGTGTGCATGAATTGTTCTTTTATGACATGCCGATGCATAGGAAGAGAGTGAGACTTCGTTGTTGCATGATATATGTTACTCTGTGCTCACTACTAAATTACAAATCATTGTTAATTAAAATTGGCTTTGATATACCTTGGGATCCGGGTGGATCCATTACTTGAGCACTATATGCCTAGCTTAATGGCTTTAAAGAAAGCGCTGCCAGGGAGACAACCCGGAAATTTTAGAGAGTCATTTATTTCTGTTGAGTGCTTTTATATAGTTTAAAAACAAAAAATAAAGAGGGGAACCCAAAAATTTTCAAAAAGGAAAGTGAAAGTGAGAGAGACAAGCATTGTTGAAGTGGGGGAGCTCCTTGAACTTTGTTCATGCTCATGGCGACTTTGTGAATCTTGATTACAGAAACTTTTCAACAAAAATAATTATCCCTTGTACAATTTCATTGTATTATAAAAATAATGTGCCAAGGTTTGCCTTTAGGATGTAAACAATGCTTGTTGGTTTGTATGGTGCAGGACAGAAACTTTGGCTGTAGTGCGCGATTTTACATTTTTTACTGGAACGTCAAAAGGTTCTGAAACTTTTTGCACTGTCTTTATATACAAATTTTTTATTTTTCCTAATTTTTGTAGAAGTTTTGGAGTACCATAGGTACGGTGAATGTTCAGATTATTACAGACTGTTCTGTTTTTGATGCATAGTTTGCTTGTTTTGATGAAACTATCGATTTATATCAGTGGATTAAGACATGGAAAAGTTATATTACAGTATCTACAATGCAAAAAAGAAATATGAATTGCTTTGCAACAGTACTTTGAGTAGTGATTTGCTTTATTATACTAACGGATCTTACCGAGCTTTCTGTTGAGTTTTGTGTGGATGAAGTGTTCGAAGATCGAGGATGTCTCGATATGACGATAAGGAGGAGAGGCAAGAGCTCAAGCTTGGGGATGCCCAAGGCACCCCAAGTAAATATTCAAGGAGACTCAAGCGTCTAATCTTGGGGATGCCCCGAAAGGCATCCCATCTTTCTTCAACAAGTATCGGTATGTTTTCGGATTCGTTTCATTCATGCGACATGTGCAAATCTTGGAGCGTCTTTTGCATTTAGTTTTCACTTTTCTTTTATGCACCATGCTGGTATGAGATAGTCCTTGGTGGATTTATAGAATGCTCTTTGCACTTCACTTATATCCTTTGAGTATGGCTTTATAGAATGCTTCATGTGCTTCTCTTATATCATTTGAAGTTTGGATTGCCTGTTTCTCTTCACATAGATAACCGCCATTTGTAGAATGCTCTTTTGCTTCACTTATATTTGTTAGAGCGTGGGCATATCTTTTGTAGAAAGAATTAAACTCTCTTGCTTCACTTATATCTATTTAGAGAGTTGACAGGAACTGGTCATTTACATGGTTAGTCATAAAATCCTACGTAAAACTTGTAGATCACTGAATATGATATGTTTGATTCCTTGCAATAGTTTTGCGATATAAAGATGGTGATATTAGAGTCATGCTAGTGGGTAGTTGTGGATTGTAGAAATACTTGTGTTGAAGTTTGTGATTCCCGTAGCATGCACGTATGGTAAACCGTTATGTAACGAAGTTGGAGGATGAGGTATTTATTGATTGTCTTCCTTATGAGTGGCGGTCGGGGACGAGCGATGGTCTTTTCCTACCAATCTATCCCCCTAGGGGCATGCGTAGTAGTACTTTGCTTCGAGGGCTAATAAAATTTTGCGATAAGTATATGAGTTTTTTATGACTAATGTGAGTACATGGATTATACGCACTCTCACCCTTCCATCATTGCTAGCCTCTTCGGTACCGTGCATTGCCCTTTCTCACCTCGAGAGTTGGTGCAAACTTTGCCGGTGAATCCAAACCCCGTGATATGATACACTCTGTCACACATAAGCCTCCTTATATCTTCCTCAAAACAGCCACCATACCTACCTATCATGGCATTTCCATAGCCATTCCGAGATATATTGCCATGCAACTTCCATCATCATCATATACATGACTTGAGCATTTATTGTCATATTGCTTTGCATGATCGTAAGATAGCTAGCATGATGTTTTCATGGCTTGTCCGTTTTTTGATGTCATTGCTACGCTAGATCATTGCACATCCCGGTACATCACCGGAGGCATTCATATAGAGTCATATCTTTGTTCTAGTATCGAGTTGTATTATTGAGTTGTAAGTAAATAAAAGTGTGATGATCATCATTATTTGAGCATTTCCCCAAGAAAAAAAAGAGAGGCCAAAGAAGCCTAAATAAAAAAGGGGGGCCAAAGAAGCGTGCAAAAAAAAAGAAAAAAAGAAAAAAGAGAAAAAAGGGGTTGTGCATTATCTGATTGCTTTGTGTGGTGAAGATAGAGCATAGCCAGACTATATGATTTTGTAGGGATAACTTTCTTTGGCCATGTTATTTTGAAAAGACATGATTGCTTTATTAGTATGCTTGAAGTATTATTGTCTTAATGTCAAATGATAGACTATTGCTTTGAATCACTCGTGTCTTAATATTCATGCCATGATTAGATTACATGATCAAGATTATGCTAGGTAGAATTCCACATCAAAAATTATCTTTTTATCATTTACCTACTCGAGGACGAGCAGAAATTAAGCGTGGGGATGCTAATACGTCTTCGTCGTATCTATAATTTTTGATTGTTCCATGCCAATATTAAGCGTGGGGACTAACATATTGATCCAGTGCCCAGTGCCAGTTCCTGTCTGTTGCATGTTTTTGGTTTCACAGAAAACCCATATCAAATGGAGTCCAAACGGGATAAAAACTGACGGAGATTTTTTTGGAATATTTATGATTTTTGGGAAGAAGAATCAACGCGAGACGATGCCTGAGGGGGGCACGAGGCAGGGGGCGGGCCCCAGGGGGTCAGGTGCGCCCTGGACCGTCGTGGCCACCCCGTAAGGCGGTTGGAGCCCTTATTTCACCGCAAGAAAGCTAATTTCTGGGTAGAGATCATGTCCAAAATTCAGCCCAATCGGAGTTATGGATCTCCGGTTATAAAAGAAACGGTGAAAGGCCAGATCAGGGAACGCTGAAACAGAGAGAGACAGAGAGACAGATCCAATCTCGGAGGGGCTCTCGCCCCTCCCACGCCATGGAGACGAAGGACTAGAGGGGAAACCCTTCTCCCATCTAGGGAGAAGGTCAATGAAGAATAAGAAGAAGGGGGGCCCTCTCCCCCTCTCTTCCGGTGGCGCCGGAACGCCGCCGGGGCCATCATCATCACCGCAATCTACACCAACAACTTCACTGCCATCATCACCAACTCTTCCCCCCTCTATGCAGCGGTGTAACCCTCTTTTACCCGCTGTAATCTCTACTTAAACATGGTGCTCAACGCTATATATTATTTCCTAGTGATGTATGGCTATCCTATGATGTTTGAGTAGATCCGTTTTGTCCTATGGGTTAATTGATGATCGTGATTGGTTTGAGTTGCATGTTTTATTGTTGGTGCTGTCCTATGGTGCTCTCCGTGTCGCGCAAGCGTGAGGGATTCCCGCTGTAGGGTGTTGCAATACGTTCATGATTCGCTTATAGTGGGTTGCGTGAGTGACTGAAACACAAACCCGAGTAAGGGGGTTGTTGCGTATGGGATAAAGAGGATTTGATGCTTTAATGCTATGGTTGGGTTTTACCTTAATGATCTTTAGTAGTTGCGGATGCTTGCTAGAGTTCCAATATTAAGTGCATATGATCCAAGAAGAGAAAGTATGTTAGCTTATGCCTCTCCCTCAAATAAAATTGCAATAATGATTACCGGTATAGTTATCGATTGCCTAGGGACAAATAACTTTCTCGTGACAAAAAGCTCTTTACTAAAAATAATTTAGTTGTGTCTTTATCTAAACAGCCCCTACTTTTTATTTACGTGCTCTTTATATTCTTGCAGACCTATCCAACAACACCTACAAAGTTCTTCTAGTTTCATACTTGTTCTAGGTAAAGCGAACGTTAAGCGTGCGTAGAGTTGTATCGGTGGTCGATAGAACTTGAGGGAATATTTGTTCTACCTTTAGCTCCTCGTTGGGTTCGACACTCTTAATTATCGAAAGAGGCTACAATTGATCCCCTATACTTGTGGGTTATTAGTACACAAAATGGAAAAGCAGTTCTTGGGCCTGGAGTTGCAGCACGTTCCCCGTGGCACCAACAAGGAGGCCGACGACATCGCCAAAAGGGCATCGAAGCGCCAACCCCAAGAGCCTGGCGTCTTCGAGGAACGGCTCTTCAAGCCTTCGGCAGCGCCTCCACCTTCGGGGCCGGCGCCGCCTCGGGAGGAACTCCCTCAGCCACCTACCTCGGGAGCCCCGGCCTGCGGCCCGACCTCAGGAGCGCGCCTGCTCCTGGCGCTCGAGCCTCAGGAAGGGTGCTGGACCAAGGAGTTCAAGGAATACCTGACGCAAGGGACACTGCCGGAGAAAGAGGAGGACACGGAGCGCGTGGCCCGACAGGCTACGGCATACTGCATCTAGGATGGTGAGATATATAGGAAGCGGCCAAATGATGTTTCCTTGCGATGCATTTCCAGGGAACAGGGGAACGAGTTGCTAGCCGACATACATGGCGGAGACTGCGGGCACCACTCGTCGTCGCGAACATTGGTCGGTAAGGCGTTCCGCAGCGGGTTCTACTAGCCTACGGCACTCAACGACGCGACCGAGCTGGTGAAGTCCTGCGAGGCTTGCCAATTCCACGCCAAGCAGTCCATCAGCCAGCTCAGGGCCTCCAGACCATCCCGCTCTCGTGGCCATTTGCAGTCTGGGGGCTGGATATCCTAGGCCCGTTCCCTCGGCGCCTGGGGGCTACCGCTACCTCTACGTCGCCGTCGACAAGTTCACCAAGTGGGCGGAGGAGGAGGCCGTCTGCACCATCCCAGCCGGATCGGCGGTCAAGTTCATCAAGGGTCTCGTGAGCCAGTTCGGGTCCCCAACCGTATCATCACCAACAACGGCTCATAGTTCACTAGAAATCTCTTTAAGACATATTGTGCTAACCTTGGAACGCAGATCTGCTATGCTTCGGTGGCACACCCCAGGAGCAATGGTCAAGCCAAACGCGCCAACGCGGAAGTCCTAAGAGGCCTCAAGACCAGAACCTTCCAGAAGAAGCTCGAGGCCTGCGGCGGGGGCTGGCATGATGAGCTCCAGTCTGTGTTGTGGTCCATCCGCACCACCGCTACCAGGCCAACAGGCGAGACCCCGTTCTTCCTCGTCTACGGAGCAGAAGCGGTTCTCCCTCACGAGGTCAAGCATCACTCCGCGCGTGTCCTGGCATTTGATGAGACGCAGCAGGATGCCATGCGGGGGATGGACCTTGTGCTGGGGGAGGAACGCCGCCCTGAAGCCACGCTTCGAGCAGCAAGATACCAGCAGGCGCTGCGGTGATATCACAGCCGCCGCGTCCGCTCCAGGATACTCAAGGTGGGCAACCTCGTCCTTAGGCGGGTGCTCTCCAGGGAAGGGCTGCATAAGCTCTCTCCCATGTGGGAGGGCCCGTTTAGGGTTGCCTTTGTCTCCAGGCCTGGCGCCGTGCACCTGGAGACGCAGGACGGGGTCTCCACCAAGAACGCCTGGAACATCTAGCACCTCTGGAAGTTCTACCCATGAAGCAAGGCCCAGCGCCTGTGAAGCAAGGCCCCGTGCCTGTGAAGGTCTCCGCTCGTGACACTCACGTAATAATGAGTGGGGCTGTACATGCCCCAGAGTCTCAGGAGTGCCGCCCTCGGGCCTCGGGGGCTCCCTCCCATGTCCTAGTGGCAGCACTTAGCTCCGCACTGGGGAGAAGACTAGGCTAGGTGCCGAACGCGGCTTTTCATTTGCTTTCCATAGTTGGCTTGCCCCTCTTTAATGGAAATTTGCATTCTGGTGTTTCTTGTTGTCTTGGTTCGATCGCCTTTTTCCTCTGCTTCTTCCCTCGGTTCTTTGTTTTGGCCCGTACTCTCCCTCGCATGCCTCGCGAGGGGGCTAGACAGGTGCACTCTTGAGCGTTTTTCCTGGTCTTCGCGAGGCAATACCTCTCTCGAGCTCACAAGATGGCGCACCTCCCTCTCTTAAGTCCGTGCCCCTCAGTTCCTCGACGCCTCCCAAGCCTACGGCAAGGATGTCTCACCAGGTGCTGGGAGATGCGCGCCTCACGAGGCAGAAACTACTCCGGACATGTCGAGCTAAGTTATCTCTACACGCCTACATAAAACGTTGATGCTGCGACATGACACAGGAACAATAAACATAACATAGCGACTTGGAAATCACGAGACTCGTCAAGTCGGGCAGTTGCCGAGGCAGCATGGGGAAGCGGAGACACCCACGTCCCATCAATCGCCACGCGTCAACCAAGGCCGCAGGCTGTTGGGGCTCGCGGCGCTCCACACTTGCCCCTTGGCTTCGCCTCAAAGCCAAGTCCAAGCGCACCTTGGGCCCGGGGGCTACTGTCGGCGTGCTGGGAACAGGGGTCCCCAGACTTGCCTGCCTGCGGCCCACGGCGTGGCTCCACCAACGGCCCTGTACGGCCCACCTTCATCAGCGAACACTCAGGACCCTTGCGAGGAGCCAAGCCTCGCGAGGCGGATGACGCAAGACCTCCTCGGGGGCGGCCTCACTAGGCTGGCTCGCGAGGGGCGGAGAGATCAAGGCAAGGGGCACCCCGCGAGATCCCTATGACGCAAGCCATGACGACCAAGGCCAGGCAGGCGCGAGTGCATGCAGTGTACTCATTTCCTCTTTGGTGCTAAAGAGGCAAGTGCAGGCGAGGAGTCCCGAGGCATCAGGCAAAGGTTTCCATATAGGTGCAGCGAGACCAAGACCAGCAGGACGGCATGACTGAGGTCACCGTGGAGCCCAGGACAGCATCACCGCTAGAGCCTTTGGCAGGCGAAGACCACCATTAGTCAGGATAACTTGTACTGGTTGTCTCCCTTCAAATTTGGCCGTTGTTGGATCCCTTCCCGCCTACATTTGGGAAGAGGACCAGGGCCTCTATAAATAGGACTAGCCACCACAGTAGGAGGCAACTGATCCGGGACGAGATCCATTACCATCCACACACACACAAGCTCACCGAGCTCAAGAACACCTCTCCTCAGGAGGCTGTTCTTCCCTTGTACTTGTTCATCCTCAGCCCAAGAGGCAATCCACCACACTACACTAGAGTAGGGTATTACACCACATCGGTGGCCCGAACCAGTATAAACTCTGTGTCCTTTGTTCTGAGGGTTCGATGCGCTGAGCCTTGGGATCGTGGGGAGTGGGTGAGCTAGGGAAGGGAGAGATCTTCATGCGCACCCCAATGTTCGAACCTCGAGGGTTTCGCCGGAACCCGAAATCCGACAGAGTTGGTTCAGGAGGCACCGGAGGTGGGCACAACCCACCAGGGCGCGCCTGGGACTCCAGGAGCTCCCTGGTGGGTGGTTCTCCCCTTGAAGCACCCCCAAGCGCTTCTCTGGCCCACTGGATGTCTTCTGGTTAAAAAAATCCACAAAAAGTTTCGCTGCATTTGGATTCCGTTTGGTATTGATTCCCTGTGATGTAAAAAACATGCAGAAAATAGCAACTGACACTTGGCACTATGTCAATAGGTTAGTACCAAAAATGATATAAAATGACTATAAAATGATTATAAAACATCCAAGAATGATAATATAACAGCATGGAACAATAAAAATTATAGATACATTAGAGACGTATCAGTCATCTATATATGAGTATATTGATTGAGAAGTCAAATGATAACATTTGATCATAGGTCATACGCACCGTTTAAGCACAAGTGGGGTTACCACTTTTACATAAAGCATTGATGTGTTCACACCTTTAGAGTTGCTTTAGCTCAATTCTTAGAGCAAAGCCCACCCTAGATGTGATATCCCCCCTAAGAGGGATGAACTAACCTTGGGTTTCATCGATGGTGACTTAAAGTAGGTGTTGAAGATGTAGATGCTCAAGGTTGATGTAGATCAGTTGTAGCAATCCATTGGAGTGAGTTGCACTTTCAATACCTACATGGGTTATTCCCACAAGGAACACACAAAGATATCCATAGACATTGAGTGGAATACACATTCAATGATGTCCATGAAAGCATTAGGTTACCTTGTCCCTTGTCTTACCAACAAGAGGGTTTGTGACTCGTTGAACTAGTGCAAGATGTGAAAGTTGATTGCACTTGTCCTTGCCAAAATGAATATGAGTGAAGTATGTTGGCGGAGTCATCCTCAAGAACTCTCTAGTTCTTCTTCTTTGGGATCCACATCATCTTAATGGGAATTCTTGGAGTTGTAGTCGTACTTGATGAAGTAGAACTTGATGTAGTCTTGGGAACCCACTTGACCAAGGCGTTTGGAGCTTCTTCGAATGCATCAATCTCTTCTTAAAGCTTGTCCTTGCCTTTTAGCTTGTGGTCTTGTGGTGGAAGATCATCTTGAGCTTGTGTTCCCTTGAAGGAAGTAGGATCATACTTCTCTTGTTGAGGAACAAACTTCGTCTTGGGGTATTGATCTTCTTCCTACTCAACTCCATTGGCATTGAACTTGCGTTCAATACCAACACCTTGATTCTTCTGGTGCCTTCCTTGCTTGCGTACAATTTCCTCAAATTGCTTACTTCCGGCAAGGCTCTTGTAAACACCTTTCTCTATAATTCCCTTGAATAAGCTATTTTCTTGCTCAAGTGTAACTTGGCTAAGAGAATCATTAGTGGAATCAAGAGTGTCGGGGACATCGTGCGACATATGCCAGGGGGTGGCTTATCATTGATGGGGACGAAAGTACATCGCCGGGCTCTAGAGGCGGGAGTGAGCGAGACCGCATACGCCTGCAAATCTTACCCAGGTTCGGGGCTCTGCTAGGAGATAACACCCTTAGTCCTACTCTGCGTGGTCTCCGCATGATCACTATCTCAACAAGGTAGCTACAAGCTTGCTCCTTGAGCTGTTTTGCTAGAGGAGGAAGAAGAACGAGGCTAGCCCTACTTCACTCTCTCTATGTGGGTATGTGGTCTTCTAAGGTTCTGAACCCTTTGCATGGGGAAGCCTGGGGGGTTTATATAGGCCTACCCCCTAGGGGTACAATGGTAATCTGGCCGGGTGTAGGACCCGACCATTAGTGTCTATGGGCGCCGACTTCTCCGCCGACTGCTGGGGCCCACCTCTTGGTGGGTCCCGCCGGCTATCGTGTACTCGGCCGACAGGCCGTGTCTGCCGCTGGTGGGTCTGGTTGATCGCTTTGTACTGTAGCCTTATTACTCATGATGGATGCTTTGTCGGGGAGAGCGTGGCTACAGTCCCGCCGCCTGGCGGGCGTTCACTTTAGCCACACCCCGTCTCTTCCGATTAATAGCACACAAACTTTGAGGGGAGAGGGGGCCGCCTGCTGGAAGGCGGCCTGCTCCCGCTGCCGCCTGGTGGGGCGATGCTGCCTGCTGGGGCTCACGGACAGGTAGGGCCCGCCATCTATTGGTCGTACGGACCACCCGTCATGGGAGCGCCACCCCCTATGCATTAGGTGATGTCATGGGCCGCATGGCAACAGTGCTGCGCCGAACAAGGGATGTCCGCCTGGCGCGCCGCACTGTGACCACGCTCCGCCCTGGATTCGGGGGTGCCAGGTCGTACTGTAGCCATGCCCCATCCCATCGTAGTTATGTGGGTGCAAACTTTGAGGGCACGAAGGGCCGCCTGCTAGGAGCCGGCCTCTTCGTGGCCGCCTTCTGTGGTCTCGCGGCCTTCTAGCAGCCGGCCTCCTAGACCAGCCGGCTCATGAAGCCGATCATTCGTCCAGGAGGTGTGAGGGGCGCAGCTTGCCTCGATGTCTTGAAATACTACAGGGCACCGATGAGGCTACCCGTAGTCATTTACTCCGACAGTAGTCCCCGAAGCTGGTGGGGCACTGCGGCTGAAAATCGAGGAGCCTCAGCAGCTTCCTACTCTGAGTGGTTTGGTAGCTCCGCTCCGTCCGCCTTCTCGGGGTGCCGACCGATGGGAGCCAACCATGCCTGATGTAGCCGCCTGGTGAATTCGAATCGTCGTGGTGGGGACCGGGTGGCGTGCCAGCCGGGCGGTAGGCTTGTCGCCCATTGCCCGTCCGCCACGCGGCGCCAGGGAGCCGAGCTGGCCTGCCAGCCCACATGTGCGACGAGACATCGCCGCAGGCCGGGGCCCACCACTACAGGGCCTCGGCACACGCGCGGATCCCCTGCGGCCGAGGTAGGCGGTTGGGCTTCCAGGCGCGGTTAATACACGCCTTCACGGCGCGGAAGTCATGGGGTCGTGGGGGGAGTGGGCGCAGTTAATCTTGCCCCCCACGTCTCGCCTCCTCGGCTCCGCCGCCGGGAGGCTATAAATAGGTGGAGGAGGGGGCGACAGAACGCACGCGCACCCTCCTCCCCCTTCTTCTCGTCTGTCTCCTTCTTCCTCTTGCTGCCGCCGCGCCCTTTTCTCTCATCGGAGTGTGGTTGCAACCCATCGTCGCCGGTCCTCCTCGCGTCGCAGCCACCTCGCCCCGTCGTCGCGCCCGAAGCCCATGGCGCAAAGCGGCCTCGCGGGTGACTGGGATGGATCCAACGTCCACGACGGGCACTTGGAGTTCCTCCACCAGACGCGGCGGCTCCCTCCTCCGTCGAACATCAAGGTGTGCATCCCCCCCGAAAGGGAGATCTCGCCAGCGCCGGGAGACAGCAAGCACATCGTCTTCCGGTCACATTTCCTCCGTGGCTTCGGCCTTCCAGCGAGCGGATTCCTTCGCTCGTTCATGGACTTCTACGGAGTGCATCCCCACCACCTCACTCCAAATACGGTGGTGCTGCTCTCCGCCCTCGTCACCTTGTGCGAGGGCTACCTCAGCACGCTTTCGACACTCGAGTTGTGGGCAGAGCTCTTCTACATCAAGCTCGGCACCGCCGCCAAGAATGAGGCAGCCCAATGCGAAGCCTGGGTCGCGGTGCGCCGCTCCGGATTCGGGACCCGCTTTCCGGCCCTCGCCATCCTGCAGTCTACCAAGCTGCGACAGAAGTCGTATTTCTACGTCGAGAATGTCAACTCGTCACGGGACTACGTCAACTTACTGACTTACGTAGCCAGCCCACCTGTCGAGCCCCGCACCAGCTGGTGATTCCGGCCGAAGAACCTGTCGGCAGCCTTCTCCACCGCTCTTGCCCGGCTTCACGAGATGATGGAATCGGAGGGACTCAGGGCTTCAGACCTGCTGGCCGCCTTCATGGAGCACCGAGTGCTACGTCTCCAAGCCCGGCCCCACATCATCAGCAACATGAGTGGGCACCGGGATCCATGCTGGCTGTCCGCCAAGGTGATGCCGGACGTGAGGTGGTCCGCATGGTGAACTTCTTCTCCGACTGCAAGCTATCAGAGACGGAGTGGCGGTTCAGCAAGCCGCCGTATAGTTGGGCCAACCCGCCGCCTCCGGTAGGTCTTCTAATTCCTTTTTTCCTTTTTTTGTCCGGGCTCTTTCTTGCCGCCTGATCAGTCAGCCTTGGTGCAGCGCTTCCCGGGCTAGGTGTCCACTAACGCACTGGCCCCGGGTCATCAGTACGCGGCAGACCGGTCGGTGAGTGACGTGGGCGATCCCGATTTGGAAGCAATCGCTCAGGAGGAGGATGATGCCACAGGCGGTGGCGGTGGTGGAGCAGGCGACTCCCTAGGAGGGGGCCTTGGGGATTGGCCGGATGATGATGAGGAGGACGATGAACCGCGCCGCACCCATGGTGCTGACAGGGCGGGCGCTAGCTCTTCAGCCGTGCCAACAGCCGCAGTCGGCGCGCCGAAGCACCGGGCCGAGACCGGTTTGTTCGGCAGCCGGCCTAAGAAGCCCAGGAAGGCGGCCCAGTTCCAGAAAGCCCCAAAGCGGCTCCCAATTGTGACCGGGTAAGTGTCTTGATCCTTTTTGCGTTTCTGGTTTGCGTTTGCTTTTCTTCTTCTCGCAGAACCTCTTATTCTCTTTTTCTTATCTTGTTGAGCAGGGCCCCGCTTTCTCTCTCGCGGGCCCCGTCTGGCTCGGTGATTGGGGCGGCAGGCGGCTTCGCGGAACCCTGCAGCGTGGACCCACTCGCCGACCTCCAGGAGGCGACGGAGAGGAACGCGTGGGAGGTGCGTGAGGAGAGGGAGAAGGCGGAGGCGGCCAAGGCGACACAAGCAGAGGCTGATGCCGCGGCCAAGACCCAAGCCGACGTGGCGGGCAGGACGCAGGCGGCCGCGGCCACCAAGGCACAGGCGGAGGAGGCATCCCGCAGCCGGACTCCAGTGCTCTCGTCCCGCTGTGTGCGGAGCCACCGGTGCCGGAGGGCAAGAAACCGACTGGAGGGGTTGGAGGCGACCAGCCGGCCCTAGAGAGGGAGGGTTGAGGCCCCATTGTCTCGGGGGCGGAGGTGCCCCCGCACACGCCAACTGTCGACGCGTCGAGCAGTCGGCCTGGGGCACCGCGGGTGCCGCCATCTGGCGGTGAACTGGTGGTGGGCCCGATTCCTACGGTCCGTGATCCGGTGCGCCATCGCGCAGAGAAGGCAGCTTCAACGCCACGGCCTTTGGAGATCGGGCCGCTAGCTCGTCGGCTCCCGACGCCGAGGCCAACAGTGCAGCCCCACCAGACTGGACGCCAGGGGGCGGCACTGGTGTTTTGAATACGGCCGCGCAGGAAGTCCAAGCCCGGCTCCAAACGCAGGGCGCCACTCTCCAGCGGTACATGATAACCCACAAGTATAGGGGGTCGCAACAGTTTTCGAGGGCAGAGTATTCAACCCAAATTTATTGATTCGACACAAGGGGAGCCAAAGAATATTCTCAAGTTTTAGCAGCTGAGTTGTCAATTCAACCACACCTGGAAGACTTAATATCTGCAGCAAAATATTTAGTAGCAAAGTAGTATGGAAGTAACAATAACGTGGCAAAAGTAACAGTAGTAGTTTTTGTAGTAATTGTAACAATGGCAACGGAAAAGTAACTAAGCAAAGATCAATATGTGAAAAGCTTGTAGGCATTGGATCAATGATGGAGAATTATGTCAAATGTGATTCCTCATGCAACAGCTATAACATAGGGTGACACAGAACTAGCTCCAGTTCATCAATGTAATGTAGGCATGTATTCCGAATATAGTCATACATGCTTATGGAAAAGAACTTGCATGCCATCTTTTGTCCTACCCTCCCGTGGCAGCGGGGTCCTATCGGAAACTAAGGGATATTAAGGCCTCCTTTTAATAGAGTACCGGACCAAAGCATTAACACTTAGTGAATACATGAACTCCTCAAACTACGGTCACCACCGGGAGTGGTCCCGATTATTGTCACTTCGGGGTTGCCGGATCATAACACATAGTAGGTGACTATTGACTTGCAAGATAGGATCAAGAACTCACATATATTCATGAAAACATAATAGGTTCAGATCTGAAATCATGGCACTCGGCCCTAGTGACAAACATTAAGCATAGCAAAGTCATAGCAACATCAATTTCAGAACATAATGGATACTAGGGATCAAACCCTACCAAAACTAACTCGATTACATGGTAAATCTCATCCAACCCATCACCGTCCAGCAATCCTACAATGGAATTACTCACGCACGGCCGTGAGCATCATGAAATTGGTGATGGAGGAAGGTTGATGATGATGATGGCAATGGATTCCCCTCTCCGGAGCCCCAAACGGACTCCAGATCAGCCCTCCCGAGAGAGATTAGGGCTTGGCGGCGGCTCCGTATCGTAAAACGCGATGAATCCTTCTCTTTGATTTTTTTCTCGCCGAACATGAATATATAGAGTTGGAGTTGAGGTCGGTGGAGCCTCAGGGGGCCCACGAGGCAGGGGGCGTGCCCTAGGGGGGTGGGCGCGCCCTCCACCCTCGTGGACAGGGTGTGGGCTGCCTGATGTTAATTCTTTCGCCAGTATTTTTTATATATTCCAAAAATATTCTCCGTGATGTTTCAGCTCATTCTGAGAACTTTTATTTCTACACAAAAATAACACCATGGCAATTCTACTGAAAACAGCGTGAGTCCGGGTTAGTTCCATTCAAATCATGCAAGTTAGAGTCCAAAACAAGGGCAAAAGTGTTTGGAAAAGTAGATACGTTGGAGACGTATCAACTCCCCCAAGCTTAAATCTTTGCTTGTCCTCAAGCAATTCAGTTGATAAATTGAAAGTGATAAAGAAAAACTTTTACAAACTCTGTTTGCTCTTGTTGTTGTAAATATGTAAAGCCAGCATTCAGGTTTTCAGCAAAGATTATGAACCAACCATATTCGCAATAACACTTAGGTCTCATGTTTACTCATATCAATGGCATAATCAACTAGCGAGCAATAATAATAAATCTCAGATGACAACACTTTCTCAAAACAATCATAATATGATATAACAAGATGGTATCTCGCTAGCCCTTTCTGAGACCGCAAAACATAAATGCAGAGCGCCCCTGAAGATCAAGGACTGACTAAACATTGTAATTCATGGTAAAAGAGATCCAGTCACGGTCATACTCAATGTAAACTAATAGTAATGCATCCAAATGACAGCAGCGCTCTCCAGCTGATGCATTTTAATAAGAGGGTGATGACTCAACATAAAAGTAAACAGATAGGCCCTTCACAGAGGGAAGCAGGGATTTGTAGAGGTGCCAGAGCTCGATTTTCAAATAGAGATGAATAATATTTTGAGCGGCATACTTTCATTGTCAACATAACAACCGAGTGATCTCGATATCTTCCATGCTACACACATTATAGGCGGTTCCCAAACAGAATGGTAAAGTTTATACTCCCCCACCACCAACAAGCATCAATCCATGGCTTGCCCAAAACAACGGGTGCCTCCAACTAACAACAGTCCTGGGGGAGTTTTGTTTGCAATTTTTTGATTTGAGCATGGGACCGGGCATCCCGGTGACCGGCCATTTTCTCGTGAGTGAGGAGCGGAGTCCACTCCTCGTGAGAATAACCCACCTAGCATGGAAGATACAGACAACCCTAGTTGATACATGAGCTATTCGAGCATACAAAACAGAACTTCATTTGAAGGTTTAGAGTTTGGCACATACAAATTTACTTGGAACGGCAGGTAGATACCGCATATAGGAAGGTATGGTGGACTCATATGGAATAACTTTGGGGTTTATGGAAGTGGATGCACAAGCAGTATTCCCGCTTAGTACAAGTGAAGGCTAGAAACAGACTGGGAAGCGACCAACTAGAGAGCGACAACAGTCATGAACATGCATTAAAATTAATCAACACCGAGTGTAAGCATGAGTAGGATATAATCCACCATGAACTTAAATATCGTGGAGGCTATGTTGATTTTGTTTCAACTACATGCGTGAACATGCGCCAAGTCAATCCACTTGAATCGTTCAAAGGAGGATACCACCCTATCATACCACATCATAACCATTTTAATAGCATGTTGGCACGCAAGGTAAACCATTATAAACTCCTAGCTAATTAAGCATGGCATGGTCAACTATAATCTCTATTTTTCATTGCAAATATGTTTCATTCATAATAGGCTGAATCAGGAAAAATGAACTAATCATATTTACAAAAACAAGATAGGTCGAGTTCATACCAACTTCTCTCATCTCAATCAGTCCATCATATATCGTCATTATTGCCTGTCACTAGCATGACCGAACGGTGTGGATAATAATAATAATAATAATAATAATAATAATAATAATAGTGCACGTGCATTGGACTAAGCTGGAATCTGCAAGCATTTAATACAAGGGAGAAGACAAGGTAATATGGGCTCTTGGTTAAATCAACAATAATGCATATAAGAGCCACTTCAACATTTTCAACATAGTCTTCTCCTCTCGACCCCTAAATAAAATAAAAGAAATAAAACTATTTACACGGGAAAGCTCCCAACAAGCAAAAGAAGAACGAGAAATCTTTTTGGGTTTTCTTTTAATTACTACTACTACAGGCATGGAAAGTAAACTAGCTAAAAGCTACAACTATTTTTTTGGTTTTTCTTAAGGTTTTTCAAACACACAAGAAGAAGGTTTAAAACAGAAAATAAACTAGCATTGATAGTACAATGAAAAAGTATGAGCACCGACAACTAGAATGAGTGTGTGAACATGCGGTGAGAAATACGTACTCCCCCAAGCTTAGGCTTTTGGGCTACGTTGGTCAATGGCCACGGCTGGCCTGGCGGATATCCAAAGTTATAGCTGGGGTCGTACTGAGATGCAGCAGCTACTGCCTCAAGAGCTGCAGCTTGGAGGCGAGCTACCTCGGTCCTCCTCTCATACTCATTCACCTCTTCCCTGGTTATAACATATCTCCCTTTTGCCTGAAAGTCAAAGAAAGCAGGAGCAGGGAGAGCAACATGGACAGTGCGATGTCTGTCAAAGATTAATCGGTATTGGAGGAACTGTTCATTCCTCTCAACAAACTGATGGTGAACCATAGCATCATAATCTAGATAAGCAGGGGGCAATTCCATATCATTTTCATGTATGGGTATCTCAAGATAATTAGCTACACGAGTTGCATAAATTCCACCAAAAAAGTCTCCACTTAAACTATTAAGATGCAACCTCCGTGCAACGATGGCCCCCAAGTTATATTTTTTATCACCTAATACCGCACTTTTGAGGACACAAAGATCTGGAACGCACATGTGACAAGCCTAAGCTTTACCATTAATGCATCTACCTATGAAGAGAGCAAAATAATGCATGGAAGGGAAATGAATGCTCCCTATGGTAGCTTGTGTGATTTCTCTAGATTCCCCCACAGTGATACTAGCAAGAAAATCTTTATATTCAGATTTGCGAGGTTCACTAACATTACCCCACTGCGGGAGTTTACAAGAAGCAGTAAAATCTTCTAGGTCCATGGTATATGATTTATCATATAGATCAAATAAAATAGTGTGAGAATTGCGCGAGGATGTAAATTTAAACCTTCTCACAAAGGAATTATTTAGGTAGTGGTATTGAGGGCACTTATCTGACATGAAGCCCTCAAGATCAGGATTACGCACATACGTGTCAAATTCTTCCTTGATACCTGCTTGAACCATAAACTCCTCTGACAGCCATTCGCAAGGCCGCACTTGAGCTTCCCTCGGTGGTTCATCATCTGGCTCACATATCACGAGCCTTGGTCCTTGCTTCCTTCAGGAACCACCTTGGTATATTTTCCTAAACATATTTCTTCCTCTGAAAATTTCTGAAATTTTTAGTGACTCAAAATAAAAGTGAACCAAACTCAACAAGACTGATAGCAACTACTCCCACAAGTGCCTAGAGGCTATATCATGCATTAAAACTACTTTTCACCATATAAATTTGACATGCAAGCTCAAGAACAGGGTCACCTAAGCAGCAAGAATTTGCAATAAATAAAGCACTAGAACAAAAACTAATTGGACCATTGGAGGAGTCACGTACCGAAGAACAATCCTCCAAAGCAGTTTTGTGAATGGAGCTTTGAGCAAGGAGATCGAAAATGGCAGCAAGATGAGCTAGAACTCGGGTTTGAGCTGGTGGATGATTTTTTCTGGAGGAATAAGAAGTGTGTGGGTGCTGGAATAAGTGGAGGGGGGCCACGTGGGGCCCACAAGGCAGGGGGCACGCCCAGGGGGGTGGGCGTGCCCTGGACCCTCGTGGCCAGGTGGTGGCTCCCCCTGGTGTGTTCTCAGTGCCAGATATTCTTAAATATTCTACAAAAAATCATATTTCATTTTCAGGACATTTTGAGAACTTTTATTTTCAGGGTACTTTTTATTGCAAGGATAATTCAGAAAACAGACAGAAAATACTATTTTGCTTTATTTAATCTAAATAACGGAAAGTAAAAGGAGGGTACAGAAAGTTGTGCTTTCTAACTTCATCCATCTCATGCTCATCAAAAGGAATCCATTAACAAGGTTGATCAAGTCTTGTTAACAAACTCTTTCCAAATAACATGAAACCGGAGAATTTTCGAATAATACTAGGTTACCTCGATGGGGATATGCACGTCGCCAACAATAAGAATATCATATTTCTTCTTGACAGTAGGAAGAGGAAATTTAAAACCTCCAATAGTAATTGTTGGAACTTTTCCAATAAACTTGATACTTTGGACTTGAGGTTGTTTCCTCGGAAAGTGTACCGTATGCTCATTACCATTAACATGAAAAGTGACATTGCCTTTGTTGCAATCAATAACAGCCCCTGTAGTATTCAAAAAGGGTCTACCGAGGATAATCAACATACTATCGTCCTCGGGAAAATCAAGAATAACAAAGTCTGTTAAAATAGTAACGTTTGCAACCACAACAGGCACATCCTCACAAATACCGACAGGTATAGCAGTTGATTTATCGGCCATTTGCAAAGATATTTCAGTAGGTGTCAACTTATTCAAATCAAGTCTATGATATAAAGAGAGAGGCATAACACTAACACCGGCTCCAAGGTCACATAAAGCAGTTTTAAAATAGTTTCCTTTAATGGAGCATGGTATAGTTGGTACTCCTGGATCTCCTAGTTTCTTAGGTATTCCACCTTTAAAAGTATAATTGGCAAACATGGTGGAAATTTCAGCTTCCGGTATCTTTCTTTTATTTGTAACAATATCCTTCATATACTTAGCATAAGGATTCATTTTAAGCATATCAGTTAAACGCATCCGCAAAAAGATAGGTCTAATCATTTCAGCAAAGCGCTCAAAATCCTCATCATCCTTTTTCTTGGATGGTTTAGGAGGAAAAGGCATGGGTTTTGAACCCATGGTTCTCTTTCTTTACCATGCTTCCTAGCAACGAAGTCTCTCTTATCATAATGTTGATTCTTTGATTGTGGGTTATCAAGATCAACAGCAGGTTCAATCTCTACATCATTGTTATCGCTAGGTTGAGCATCAACATGAACATCATCATTAATATTATCACTAGGTTCATGTACATTACCAGATTGTGTTTCAGCATCAGAAATAGATATATCATTGGGATTCTCAGGTGTATCAACAACAGGTTCACTAGAAGCATGCAAAGTCCTATCATTTTTCTTTTTCTTCCTGTTAGAAGGACTAGGTGCATCAATATTAGTTCTCTGAGAATCTTGCTCAATTCTCTTAGGGTGGCCCTCACGATACAAAGGTTCCTGAGTCATTTTACCCCCTCTAGTCATAACTCTAACGGCATTATCATTTTTCTTATTATTTAATTCATTGAGCAAATCATCTTATGCTTTAAGCACTTGTTCTACTTGAGTGGTAACCATAGAAGCATGTTTACTAATAAGTTTAAGTTCACCTTTAACGCTAGACATATATTCACTCAAGTGTTCAATCATATAAGCATTTCGTTTCAAATGTCTACCAACATAAGCATTGAAGTTTTCTTGTTTAACTATAAAATTATCAAACTCATCTAAGCATTGACTAGCAGACTTATAACGAGGAATATCACCTTCATCAAATCTATAGAGAGTATTTTCCTTTACTACCCGTGTCGGGTTATCAAGACCATGTATTTCTTCAATAGGTGGTAAATTCTTAACATCTTCAGCTTTAATATCTTTTTCTTTCATAGATTTCTTTGCCTCTTGCATATCTTCAGGACTGAGAAATAGAATACCCTTTCCTTCGGAGTTGGCTTAGGAGTTGGTTCAGGAAGTGTCCAATTATTATCATTACTAAACATATTATTCAGTAGCAATTCAGCTTGATCAACAGTTCTTTCCCTAAAAACACAACCAGCACAACTATCTAGGTGGTCTCTGGAAGCATCGGTTAGTCCATTATAAAAGATATCGAGTATTTCATTTTTCTTGAGAGGATGATCATGCAAAGCATTAAGTAACCGGAGAAGCCTCCCCCAAGCTTGTGGGAGACTCTCTTCTTCAATTTGCACAAAATTATATATTTCCCTTAAGGCAGCTTGTTTCTTATGAGCGGGGAAATATTTAGCAGAGAAGTAATAAATCATATCCTGGGGACTACGCGCACAACTAGGATCAATAGAATTAAACCATATTTTAGCATCACCCTTTAATGAGAACGGAAATAACTTAAGGATATAGTAGTAACGAATTTTTTTCCTCATTAGTGAACAGGGTGGCTATATCATTCAATTTAGTAAGATGTGCCACAACAGTTTCAGATTCATAGCCATAAAAAGGATCAGATTCAATCAAAGTAATTAACTCAGGATCAACAGAGAAATCACAATCCTTATCAGAAATACAGATAGGTGAAGTAGCAAAAGCTGGGTCATATTTCATTCTAGCATTCAAAGACTTCTCTTTCAGCTTAACTAACAGTTTCTTAAGATCATATCCATCCTTGCAAGCAAAAAGGTCTCTAGCAGTTTCTTCATCCATAACATAACCCTCAGGCACATCAGGCAATTCATATATAGGGGGAGAATATTCATCATCACTTTCATCAATATTATCAGTTTCAATAATTTCATTCTCTCTAACCCTGGCAAGCTGTTCATCAAGAAATTCACCTAGAGGCACAGTAGTATCAAGCATAGAAGTAGTTTCATCATAAGTATCATGCATAGCAGAAGTGGCATCATCATTAACATGCGACATATCAGAATCAATAGCAGGAGTAGGTGTCGCAAATTTACTCATAACAGAATGTGAGTCATGTGCAGAGCTAGATGGCAGTTCCTTACCTCCCCTCGTAGTTGAGGGATAAATCTTGGTTTTTTTCATCTTTCAAGTTCCTCATAATGATCAACAGATATAAATCCCAAGTGACTCAAAGAATAGATCTATGCTCCCCTGCACCGGCGCCAGAAAATAGTCTTGATAACCCACAAGTATAGGGGATCGCAATAGTTTTCGAGGGTAGAGTATTCAACCCAAATTTATTGATTTGACACAAGGGGAGCCAAAGAATATTCTCAAGTATTAGCAGCTGAGTTGTCAATTCAACCACACCTAGAAGACTTAATATCTGCAGCAAAATATTTAATAGCAAAGTAGTATGGAAGTAACGGTAATGTGGCAAAAGTAACAATAGTAGTTTTTGTAGTAATTGTAACAATGGCAACGGAAAAGTAACTAAGCAAGATCAATAAGTGAAAAGCTCATAGGCATTGGATCAATGATGGAGAATTATGTCGGATGCAATTCCTCATGCAATAGTTATAACATAGGGTGACAGAGAACTAGCTCTAGTTCATCAATGTAATGTAGGCACGTATTTCGAATATAGTCAGACGTCCTTATGGAAAAGAACTTGCATGACATCTTTTGTCCTACCCTCCCGTGGCAGCGGGGTCCTATCAGAAACTAAGGGATATTAAGGCCTCCTTTTAATAGAGTACCGAACCAAAGCATTAACACTTAGTGAATAGATGAACTCCTCAAACTACGGTCATCACCGGGAGTGGTCCCGATTATTGTCACTTCGGGGTTGCCGGATCATAACACATAGTAGGTGACTATTGACTTGCAAGATAGGATCAAGACCTCACATATATTCATGAAAACGTAATAGGTTCAGATCTGAAATCATGGCACTCAGGCCCTAGTGACAAGCATTAAGCATAGCAAAGTCATAGCAACTTCAATCTCAGAACATAATGGATACTAGGGATCAAACCCTAACAAAACTAACTCGATTGCATGGTAAATCTCATCCAACCCATCACCGTCCAGCAAGCCTACGATGGAGTTATTCACGCACGGCGGTGAGCATCATGAAATTGGTGATGGAGGAAGGTTGATGATGACGATGGCGATGGATTCCCCTCTCCGGAGCCCCGAATGAACTCCAGATCAGCCCTCCCGAGAGAGATTAGGGCTTGGCGGTAGCTCCGTATCGTAAAACGCGATGAATCCTTCTCTTCGATTTTTTCTCCCCGAACGTGAATATATAGAGTTGGAGTTGAGGTCGGTGGATCCTCAGGGGGCCCACGAGGCAGGGGGCACGCCCCAGGGAGTGGGCGCGCCCTCCACCCTCATGGACAGGGTGTGGGCCCCCTCGTGTTGATTCTTTCGCCAATATTTTTTATATATTCCAAAAATATTCTCCGTGAAGTTTCAGGTCATTCCGAGAACTTTTATTTCTGCACAAAAATAACACCATGGCAATTCTGCTAAAAACAGCGTCATTCCGGGTTAGTTCCATTCAAATCATGCAAGTTAGAGTGCAAAACAAGGGCAAAAGTGTTTGGAAAAGTAGATACGTTCGAGATGTATCAGTACATGCAGGAGTTCCTGGCGACGCGGACGACCATTTGGGTAGGCTTCTTGCTTCTTGCTTTTGATTCTGGTAGTCTTCCGTGGGGGCGCGCCAGTGCACCCACTAGGTGTAGCCCCCCGAGTTCCGGGCTGGCTGCTGAGCAGGCGGCTCGGAACTTTAAAGTAAGTCCCGAGTGCTAACTTATTTTTTCTTCTGTTGTACTTGTTGCAGGACTACCACAACATCCGTGTGGCCGCCTTCAACTCCCAGGTCGAGGAGCTGGCCAAGCGGACTGCCGACTTGACCCAGACCCACAATAAGTACTTGATCTTCTTCCTCGCGGGGGCACGCCAGCGCACCCGCTGGGTCTAGCCCCCGAGATTTGGGCCGACTACTGAGCTGTTGGGCTGGATCTTCCGGAAACTATCTTTCTTTGGTGTTGATGTTTTTCTTCTTCTCTGTCTTGGCAGAGGCCGCCGCAGATCTGCGGAAGAGCCTGGGTGAGGCCGAGACCGTGCTCTGTGCTAAGTAGGAGGAGTGCAGCCAGGCGGCCAAGGAGTGTGACCGCCTGGCCAAGGAGCTGGTGAACCAGGCGGAGCGGCACAAGTTGGATCTCCAGAAGCTGAAGGCCAGTGAGGCCAACCTCCAAGCCGAGTTCGAGACTCATTGTTCAAACTGGGCCGAGAAGGAGAAGGCCCTGTCAGACGGCTTCGGCGAGATCGAGGATATGATCGATGGTGAGTTATTTTTTTCTTTCGCTTAGCCGCCGACTGCTACATGAGCCGGCTTCAGGCTTCATGACTTCTTTTTTCTTCTTGTGCAGAGTTCTTTCCTGGTCTGGCCGTTGCCGTCAGCCAGGCCATCGAGGCACGCCACAACGAGCGGAGGAGGGCTGGTGCAGAAATCGCGCCTAACGCGCCCCGTACTCTCGGCGAGCAGCCTCTCAGTGTCCAGGCGCATCTACAGCTGGCTCATCGGATGCTCCACCGCCTGCAGCACGTTGGGGCTCAGGTGCTGACCGCCCTCTAGCCGGATGCCCAGATCCCACGCACCCCCAGCCGGACTGCCGACTGGCTGGAGGTACCAGAGGACCGCTACAAGGCTTGGAAGGGTGCCGTGGCTCGGGCTGGCGCTCGGAGGGCCTTGGAGTTCGTCAAGGCGTGGTACCCGGGCCTAGACCTAGACCAGTTGGCCACCTTCTGGCAGGAGGCCGCACCGGAGCTGGCGGCGGCGAGCCGCGAGCTTACTCAACGTGCGGCGGCGATCGCCGAATATGCCGACACCACCGTGTTCATCCCTGAGCTGAAAGAGGAGGGCGCTGAAGTGCCGCCCAACTGGTTCGGGCTGAACCCGGAGTATG
Source organism: Triticum aestivum (assembly GCF_018294505.1). Classification (NCBI taxonomy): domain Eukaryota; kingdom Viridiplantae; phylum Streptophyta; class Magnoliopsida; order Poales; family Poaceae; genus Triticum; species Triticum aestivum. The sequence continues at coordinate 323,347,839 of NC_057796.1, read as the reverse complement.
GGGAGGACTCGGCGGAGGAGATCACCTCCAGTGATGAGGGTGAGGACGAAGAAGATGAGGACGGCGAAGATGATGCGCTGGACGATGGAGCAGACAGTCGGCCTCAGCCTGACCAAGTCTCAACCAACGAGCCGCGTGTCGGCGGGCCGACTGCTGCTGGTGTCGACCAGGCTGAGGCCAACCAGTCGGCTGTTCCACCACCAGGCGCCTCACCCTCCGCCGACCCATCAGATCCGGCTGCTGCTCCTCTAGACTAGGCGGCCAACTTATCTTTCTTTCCTGTTCTTGTAACCTTTTGAACAAGTATGTTAAATTCACGCAATTCCACTGTAGGATCACGGGTTCCGGCAAAACCCTCAAGGTTTGAACACTGGGGTGCGCGCGAAGGTTTCCTTCCTACCGATCTGCGTCCTAACTAACTAAGATCTCAAGAACGAACTCGACGAACTCACAACACAAGGGACACAAGATTTATACTAGTTCGGGCCACCATTGTGGTGTAATACCCTACTCCAGTGTGGTGGTGGTGGATTGCCTCTTGGCTGATGATGAACAGTACAGTGGGAAGTACAGCCTCCTGAGGTTGAGGTGTTCTTGTGCTCGGTGCATGGCTAAGGATTAGGTGAGATGCCTCTTAATGAGTTATCCCTTACGGTGGTGGCTAGTTCTACTTATATATGCCCTGGTCCTCTCCCCAAATATTGAGCGGGAAGGGAGCAAACAACGGCCAATTTGAAAGGGGACAACTAGTACAGCTTATCCTGACAAAAGCGGTCTGCGCCTGCAAAAGGCCCTGGTGGTGACGCCGCCTTGGGCTCCATGGTGACCTCCGTCTTGCCGTCCCGCTGGTCTTGGTCTCGTTGCACCGATATGGAAACCTTTGCTAGATGCCATGGTACTCCGCGCCTACGCTTGCCTCCTTAGAATCAAAGGGGAAACAAGGACGCTGCATGCGCTGGCACCCGCCTGGCGCCCGCCTGGCACCCGCCTGGTCTCGATCGTCATGGCTCACGTCACTAGAACCTCGCGAGGTTTGCCTTTCCTTGATCTCTTCGCCCCTCGCGAGCCTGCCTGGCGAGGCCGCTCCCGAGAAGGTCTTGCATTGTCCACCTCGCGAGGCTTGGCCCCTCGCGAGGGTCTTGAATGCCTTGTTGATGAAGATGGGCCGTACAGGCCTGCTAGCACAGCCACGCCGTGGGCCGCAGGCAGGCAAGTCTGGGAACCCCCGTTCCCAGGACACTGACTGTAGCCCCCGGGCCCAAGGCGCGGTCGGGCTTGGCTTCGAGGCGAAGCCAAAGGTCAAGTGCGGAGCGCCGCGGGCCCCAATAGCCTGTGGCCTCGGTCAACGCATGGCGGTTGACTGGACATGGCATCTCTGCTTCCCCGTGCTGCCTCGGCAACTGCCTGACTTGACAAGTCCCTGCGTCATGCAAGGAAAGCCATCATTACCTGTGATCATGGGGGCGCTGGTTGGCCTTCTCCTGCTATAAATGAGGGAGGGGGCGGAGCCCCCGTCGCCCATTTCTTCCCATCCTGCTTGCTTCTTCCTCCTTGACCCTCCGCTAGTAGCAATGGCACCCATCCGAAGGTTTTCTGCTGCGGAAAAGAGGAAGACTCCCCTCGACGTGCCGGCGCCGCTTCCGCCAAAGAAGAAGTTGGTTCACCGCCGCGACGCAGTAGTGATGCAGGTGGTGATGAGGCCTTTATGCGAGCGGCCTCCTCCAGGGTATCCACTGCCCTTGTATGCCCAAGCCGGGGGCTCAGGAGGAAGGGACGACGAGCGTCGGCGCGCGCGCCGCGTGCAAGGTCGACGTGCCGTGGTGACGTGCGCCGTTGCTCCTAGAGTCCATGCGGCGGACTCCTCGCGCGAGCTCGTGCTGTGGGCAGCGATGCCCCCAAGCTCTTGGATCGGCTTCCCGTGGTTCTTCTCTGACGTGATGCCACCGAGGGGACCCCTTGAGCTCTGGTTGCAGCATGCCGACTGCGACGCTCCGGCGACCGGTGCAGAGGTCGAAGCGGTTTCCCCCGGCAAGATCTTCATGGCCCGCGGGTGGGGCGAGGTTGCGGGGGTTTGCCATGCGGAGGGCGCCCTCGCGATCCACTTCGAGTATGACGGCGTTTCCACGCTGTTCTTCAAGGTCTTCGATGCGGAGGGCCGCCGCTTGGAGTGTTGCCCCGGAGGGGAGCGCCAGGATGATGTGCGCTTCGCTCGCGGCTACTCCAGTAGCAGTGTCTCTTGGGAGTCCAGCGGTTCTCCTGAGCTCTATGAGACCCCGGAGATGAGCGACGATAGCTACGTGCCCCCGAGCTCTCGCCGCGCCCGGAGCAGGGCCGCAACGTTCGGTCGCCGTCGTCGCTGATCTGGATGGGATTGGCGCCGGCCTTCCGTGGCCCACTGTTGATGATGGCGTCCGCCGCGGGGGCATGTAGATAGGATTCTCCTAGGTTCTCGTCTTCTGTTCCCTGCGAGGAATCAAGAAGTACCCCGCGGGGGCGTGTAAAGGGTCTGTAATGTATTTTGTTGATATTATCCTGATTATGGAAACCTATGAACGCAAGTCCTGTTTAGGCTCGGTCTCCCCTTTCCAACCTCGCGACGGCTTGTTGCTCTATGCTGACAGGTCCCGGTCCCCAGGCAAGCTGCTACCGTCGCTGGTATGTCAGGTCGCGTGCTGTGGTCAAGGCCAGGAGGTGAGCGGCCCGAGGTCCAGTAAGAGCTCCTGAGAGGCGATGCTCAGGGGGTCCCCCTTAGCGCTCAAGCAGCCGTGGTAAGGTAAGAAAGGGAGGCAGCGTTGCCGTAACTGGATTGCGGCGAGCACGACTCTCAGGCTCCAACGATTAGCTGGTCTCAGTGCGGGACTTATCTTGTCGATTCTGGGTTGATTCCTCGTGATGCACCAGGTTTGTGCGTAGGCATCCGCAGCATAGCTAGGTCGGGCCCATTCGAGTCTCCCCCTCTCCCACGCTCTCCTTCGTGCTCTACGTCCTCAGGTCCCGGCCCTCGAGCAAGCTCAGCTGCCGCTGGTATGCCAGGTCGCATGCCGTGGTCAAGGCCAGGGGGTGAGGGCTGGAGAGCCAGTAAGAGCTCTTGAGTCGCGATGCTCAGGAGCCCCCCTTTTAACACGCAAGCGGATTACATGGAAGAAGTGGGGGCTCGTGATGCCGTTTGCTGTCATCCTCATGAGATTCCTGCAAGCTAGCATAAGGAGGAACACAGTTTGCCATTATGGTTGCCAGCCTGTCGCTGGTTGCTCCGCGAGGAAATGAAGGCACTGAGGGCCTGGCGAGGTGACGTGCACGGGGCATGCCGCGAGCCAGAGCTCGACCGCTCAGGATTGCTGACGTGGCAGGGACGGACCCATGCGCCAGCGCCGTGCTGGTGTGAGGAGCCCCCGTGGGAGGCGATGATCGAGCAGGTAGTAGTTATAGGTAGATTAGGCATGGAAAGTGTACTGGCTTAAGTAAATGCAAGAGAGATACATGCCACTGGGTCAGGTCCGAGCGGCTTGGGGATGATGTAGCCCGAGGGGCGCCCCAACAAGGTAAGCTAAAGACATAAAAAGGGATACATGCCACAGGGACAGACCCGCGCGGCCTGGGAATGATGCAGCCCGAGGGGCACTCCCAGCTAAATGAACTTGGAAAATGTCACCTAGTTCTGTTGACGAAGGAGAGTTGGGGCAGCTGAAGGTACGCGGCGAAAGGGTTGCTCCTCACGAGCCACCGGGGCCCTGAGCCTCAGGAGGCTCTGGGGGCCCAGGCGGTTCCTTGAGGACCGTCTCCATCTCTGCCAACACTGCGTGGTGCCTGGCCTCCTGAGCCGCCAGGATGCTCTGCAGGTTGCGCTGATAGGCGTTCGCCATGCTCGGCAGGCCAAAAGGCATGCGAACGTAGCTGTGAGGTGGGCCCTCGCAGCGTACCACGCGCGAAGGCCAGAAAAGCTCCTGAGAAGCGGCCCTGTTGAGCCCTGGGACGTCAATGCAGACGCGCAACCCGGCATCCTCGCCTGGATGGGGAGCTGCGCCTGGTGAGCGGCGATCGCCGTGCATGGCCCTTGCGTCTTGCAGTTCCTGAGTGGCCTTGGTGATGAACTCCTGAGCGGTGGGCGCTCTTTGTCCTGTGTCCTCCTGAGGGAAACGTGTTGCAAAGCACGCCTCCAAGTGCTGCCCAAGCGCCTCCCTCGTGATGTTGGCAAAGTTTGAGGCCCTCCAGAAGAGAGCCCTCGAGCCCTGCCCGAGAGGGGCACCGGGCACACTTTCCTATGCAATGGAGGGAGGCGCTCCAGGCGAGGGCGCTGATCCTGACGTGGTTCCAGCTGCAACTCCACCCTCCTGAGGTCCTGCACGGCGCAGCTGCTTCTTCTTCTCGGGGGCGGCCTCAGGAGGGCGCTCGGCCTTGCTGCCGGGGTCGTCGATTGCTGCGGCATGGAAGGCACGCTCGAGGGAGCACACCGCATCTCTTTCTTCGCACGGGACCGTGATGATTCCGCCGCTTCCTGGCATCTTGAGGACATTGTAGCCGTGATGAGTCACCGCCATGAACTCGGCCAGGGCCGGGTACCCGAGGATCGCATTGTATGGCAGGCGGATGTAGGCGACATCGAAGTTGATGAGCTTGGTGCGGTAGTTGTTGCGTTCTCCGAAGGTGACAGGGAGGCGGACCTGCCCTATCGGTGTGGTGGAACCGTCGGTCACTTCTGAGAAAGGCTTGGTAGGATGAAGCTGGTCATATGGCACTTGGAGGTTGTCGAACGTGTCAACGGACAGGATGTTGAGCCCTGCGCCGCTGTCGATGAGGGTCTTGGTAACTTGCACGTTGCTGATGACTGGTGAACAAAGCATTGGGAGGGCGCCAGCGGGAGCTGCGCCATCACCTTCAGTTGTCCTGAGGTCGATCCTCACGAGGCTGGTCCCTCCAGGCGCCCTCGCGAGGCTCATCCTGCCAGCGGTCCTCACGAGGCCAGTCGTGCCACTCCTGGCGTGGGCCACGGTCGTCCCAGCGTCCGCCACCACGTCCTCCTCCTCGGTCGTAGCCCCGGTCGCTGCGCTCGGGGCGTCGACCGAAGTGTCCTTCTTGGATGGCTCTGAGCTCTTGACAGTCGCCTGTGTTGTGGGTATGCAGGTTATGGAAGGCGCAGAACGGTCGGCTGCTCTTGGATGACTCGGGCTGGTCTCTGCCACGCTTGGTGTCTGGTTCCGCCGCGAGCACGGCTGCTCCCTTGCGCTTCACGTCCTTGGCCTTGGCTTTCTTCTCCTCTGGGTCAGCAGCTGGGAGCTCGAGGAGGGAGAGGCGCCCCTCCTCAGCTCTTGCGCACTTGGTCGCCTGGTTGAACAACTCCAGAGGCATGCACAACTCCTCGTGGATGGTGAGCTCCTCCTTCATCTTGATGTCGCGGACGCCATCAGAGAACGCGGAGATGATGGCCTCGTCCGTCACCTTGGGGATCTTGAGGCAGACGTTGTTGAAGCGCTGGATGTATTTCTATAGGGTCTCTCCCGGTTGCTGCTTGATGTGGCGCAGGTCACCCGCGGCCGGCGGGCGGTCGCGAGTGCCCTGGAAGTTGGCAACGAAACGGTTGCGCATCTCGTCCCAGGAGGAGATCGAGCCTGGGGGCAGATTTAGGAGCCAGGAGCGGGCACCATCCTTGAGAGCCATGGGGAACCAGTTCGCCATGACTTTCTCGTCGCCGTTGGCCGCCTCGATGCTCAGCTCGTAGAGCTACAAGAACTCTGCGGGGTCGGGGGTGCCATCGTAGCGAGGAGGTAGATCCAGCTTGAACTTGCCCGGCCAGGTGACGCTACGCAGCTCAGGTCCTACTGTAGCCACACCCCCGTGCCATCGTAGTTATGTGGGTGCAAACTTTGAGGGCACGAAGGGCCGCCTGCTAGGAGTCGACTTCTTCGTGGCCGCCTTCTGTGGTCTCGCCGCCTTCTAGCAGCCGGCCTCCTAGACCAGCTGGCTCATGAAGCCGGCCGTTCATCCAGGAGGTGTGTGTCGGCATTCTGGGAACGGGGGTCCCCAGACTTGCTTGCCTGCGGCCCGGGGCATGGCTAAGCCAGCAGGCCGTACGTCCCATCTTCATCAACAAGGCATCCAAGACCCTCGCGAGGGGCCAAGCCTTGCGAGGCGGATGATGCAAGACCTCCTCAGGAGTGACCTAGTCAGGCAGGCTCACGAGGAGCGGAGATATCAAGGCGGGGTAAACCTCACGAGGCTCTCGTGACGTGAGCCATGACGATCAACACCAGGCGGGCAAGCGCCAGCACGTGCAGCGTCCTTGTTTCCTCTTTGGTGCTAAGGAAGCAGGCGCAGGCGAGGAGTACCGAGGCATGAGGCAAAGGTTGCTATATCGGTGCAACGAGACCAAGACCAGGAGGATGGCAAGACGGAGGTCATCGTGGAGCCCAAGACGGCGTCACCACCAGAGCCTTTTGCAGGCGAAGACCACTTTTGTCAGGATAGCTTGTACTAGCTGTCCCCCTTCAAATTTGCCCGCCGTTGTTGGCTCCCTTCCCGCTCAATATTTGGGAAGAGGACCAGGGCCTATATAAGTAGAGCTATCCACCACAGTAGGGCATCGAGCAGTTCATCCAGCTCTCACCCGCTAAGACACCAAGCACAAGAACACCTCAACCTCAGGAGGCTGTTCTTCCCTCTGTACTGTTCATCATCAGCCCAAGAGGCAATCACCACCACCACACTGGAGTAGGGTATTAGACCACAGCGGTGGCCCGAACCAGTATAAATCTCGTGTCTTTCTGTGCCGTGAGTTCGTCGAGTTCGTCCGCGAGATCTTAGCGAGCTAGGGCGTAGATCGGTAGGAGGGAAAGACTTCGCGCGCACCCCAGTGTTCGAACCTTAAGGGTTTGCCAGAACCCCACATCCGACATTTGGCACGCCAGGTAGGGGTGCACCGGAGCTTCTTCTCCGCCAATCGACTTGCCGACACTCCGCGACCACGATGTCCGACGACCCAAGAGCTGACTCCGACCGCTGGGCAGCCTGGTCAGCCCGGGCGGCGCCGCCCACCCATGAAGACCTCAACCCGCGCTCCAGGCGGCACGAGCGCCGTCCAATCCTACGGGGCGCGGGCGACGCGGCCATGCGTCATCCACCCTCACTCCACAGCAAGTGCGAGCCGCTGCCAGAGCAGCAAGCCACGCCGCGACAACGGCGCCGCACTCGCGACGGGAACAGGCAAACATGCGGGCATCACTCACCGTGGAAAGGGAGATGCTGCGGTGCCGGCTGATGGAGAGCGGTCGGGACGCACTGCTGGAACGCGTTGCCGAGCTGCTGGACGCGGTGGCCTCGGGAGCGCCGCCTTTCTGTCATCAGCTTCCTCCTTAGGCCGCTACAGGGATTCACGGCGGGCCATGCCGCCACCACGCGCCGTCAGGTGCACCAGGGGGCTTCGCCAACACCAGCATGGCCGGTGGCACCGGGGGCTCTGCCGCCCCCATACCACCCGCAACAAGCATGAGCACAAGCGTCGCCTCCCATGGCCCAAGTGGGATGCCGCGCTATCACCCTCAGGACGCCGCGCTGGGCCGGGCAACATGGAGTGTGGGGCACTATAGCGAGGTGTTCGGGGTAACAGCCCCGGAAGCCTACATGCCCCGCATGACGGACCAGGAGTACACACCGGAGGACGACCCCGGCTCGTTCGTTGGAGAAGATTGGGAAGAAGGGACGCTAGGAGTCGAAGCCTTTCAGGAGCTGCCGGGGAACCACCACGACCGCGTGTGCGACGACCACTACAGGGTACCCCTAATCCCTTAGGAGCAAGCTTACGCTAACCATGAGTCGCAGGAGGAACAGATCACCGCAATGGCCGGCGGCCCCAGCTCGACGGCCTCCCTGCCGGCAGGAGGATCGCGTTGGGGGCTGCAGGAGAGGGGTCGGGAGCCACGCCCCTCCCCACGGCGCGTGAAGCCAGGGGACACCCGGAGGTAGGCCCTCTGCCGGGGAGGCTTCGACTACCCTTGCCCCGGTAGAGGACCTGTGGTCGCCGAGGGCACCGCTGGCGTCCCCTTTCCCTTTTTTGTGTCGTCCTGGTAACCGGTCGGCTCAAAGGAGGTCGAGGGTGGCGCAAGGCGGTGCCCTCGTCTGGCGATATGAAGCAAGGCCGGTACCTATGAAGAAGGCCCAGTGCCTGTGAAGCTTGCCGCCCGTGACACTCTCACGTAATAATGAGTTGGGGCTGTACACGCCCCGGAGTCTCAGGAGCGCTGGCCTCAGGCCCTGGGGCTCCCTCCCACGCCTAGTGGCAACACTTAGCTCCGCGCTGGTGAGAAGACTTGAAGACCGGAAGACTAGACTAGGTGCCGGACGTGGCCTTTTGCTTTGGATCTCTCTTTCTGTAGCTTTGCTTTCTGGATCTGGATTTAAGTTGAAGAAGAATTTTTATCGATGCGCGCGGGGGGTGCCTTTTCTCGTTCAAGCAATTTCTTGCCTTCTGGATCTCGTTTTGTCTGGGACTCATGTCCATCGCCTTCCCCCTCATGAGCTCCTCGCGAGCTGAACCGCACAAAGCACACGCTCGCTGAGCGCGTGCCAGCGCTACGGCTGGTGCTCACCTCTTGTGGGGCCCCTTCAGACGGGGCGATAAGCTCCGCAGGATTCTCAGAAACTCGCTGCTTCACGACCCAGCTCGAAGCTGGCGCTGACTAAGGTAAACCACGACGGAAAACTCGCCCCCGGATTCACGAGTTCACGAGGACACATACTCACGTTGCATAGGAAAGTAAAAACTGCAATTTGCTTACATGAGGGGCTCCCCCTCTCAAAATGCTCTTACAAGTTTTCCAAGGGCCATGCTCGAGTTTTGTGTGCAGGATGAAACGACAGGAGAACATGGGATCAGCCAGAAATGTCACTCGCTACATCACCCACGGACGCGTCACTCGCGTCATCATCGTCTTCGTCGGCATCGTCGCCGCCGGCGGCGACGCCCCCATCACCGTCGTCAACCACGTCGCCTTCGTCTGCGATGACCACCACCGCGTCGTCCTCTGAAGTGAAGGCCCTGACCAACGCGTCCACATTGTCCTCAACCCAACGCGCCAGGTCGCCCCGGACGGCCGTGGGTATGGGGGCGATGGCGGCGTCGAAATCAAAGTTGGGGTTGGCTTTCAGAAGGTGGCTGAAGACACGGGAGAAATCGCGCTCAAGCAGGCCACGACCCCTTTCCTCCACAAGCTAGCGAGCTCTGGCAGATCAAGCCTCCAGGCGCGTCACCACCTCGGTGAAGAAGGTCAGGTGGCTGGCATAGTCATTCGAGTGAGGGGCCGGTGCATCCTCGTCGCAAATATGGCCCAGGGCGGTACTGGCCCTGTTCTGGAGATCCTGAAGCATGGGGGCATGCTCGCGCTCCAGCGTTCGTCGTTGGAGCACTTCCTCCGTGTTTTGCCGTGCGACGGCCTCAGCATCATCAACCCGCCTCCGAAGGGAAAGCAGCTCGGCGCGGGCGGAGGCCAAGTCCTCCTGCGCCGTAACCAGGGCGGCGGCCGTGGCTTCCGCACGCCTCTCAGCCTCATCCAACCTGGGCTTGAGGGCAGCGGCCCTGCCCGCATCCTCCGTACCGGCAAGCTTCAGCTTCAGGTCATACCTACCCTCTAGGTCTGCGTGAACCTCGGCCACCCCGCGATCGACCTCCTCCTTGACTCTGGCCTCATGAGCCCCGACGGCATCTTCTGCTTGAGCAACTTGATGCTCCCTCGTCTCCAGTTGCTCGAGCTCGAGGCTGCGCTCCACGGCTTCCAGGGCTAGTGCCTCCTCACGCTTCCGGACCTCCTCTTCCTCCGCGGGCGTCCCCCTCAGCGATGCAAGAGTGGCCCTGCGCGCCTCCACCTGCTGCTCAAGGGACGCGCTCCAGGCCTGGAGCTCCCACGTGCGCTTCTCCGCAGCCCCGCGACGGCGGTCAGCCTCGCGAGCCTCTTCCAAGGCTCGCAAGCGGGCTTCATGGGCGACCTTGAGGGACGCCTCGGCCTTCGCATTCTCAAGGTCGCGCTGATAGCGACCGAGGTTGATGGACACTCTCAGCTTGCGCTGCTCCTCCACCAGCTGGAGACCTTTAGCCTCAAGGCGCTAGTCGACACCCGCGAGCTCTTCACCAAGTCGACTCATCGCGCCCATTGCCTCCTGGAAGAGCTCGTGACGAACTACGCTCCGCCCGCGCTTGAGCTCGAATGCTCGGCCCACCTCGTCCTCCACCTCGGGGGCTGCGGGCGGGGCGCCAAGCGGCGCACCACCTCTCCGCAGGGGGCTGGGGGCTGGCACCGCACCTGACATCAGCCAGTCCTCGCGAGGAGCCCTAGCCAATCGGGGCACACTGCTTGAAGAGGAGCCGAAGATTGAAGCCAACCAGCTACTGTCCGTGAGCAAAGGATGAGTCTTGGGCACGCCCGCCAAGCTCCACGCCAGACCGTGGGGGAGGTGTGGCCAAGCCGCGGGCTCAGCGCGCCACGAAGGCGGAGACGCTCCCCCAACTGACCCCGCTCCAGGGGCGGCAGGCGGACCAGGAACGCTCAAGGCCGATGGGGGAGTTGATGAAGGAGGAGGCCGCTTCTCAGAAGACTCAACAGCTTCAATGGAAGGAGCCCTGAAGGACTAACATCAGGATAAGTAGACTACACGCAGGAAGCCATGACAATAAGATACTTACGCATCAATGGCGATGTACTTTCGTCGCTTCAACGGCCCGAAGATATTGCTACCGCTAGGGGATCCTTTCCTCTTGCGGAGCTCCTCGAAGTCCACACAAAGACGACCGAAGCGCTGGACGTGACGGTCGGTCGCGGCGGGGACGAAGAAGAGCTTGGAAGGATGTCTTCAGGGGTGCCCGGTTGCGGCGAACAGCCGGGCACCGTCTTACCACAACCTCCTGAGGCTCCTGGAGCCTTGGCCTCGGGAGCCGCATGCGGCGCCTCCTCAGTGACCGACGCCCCAGGAGGGGGGTCACAGGCCCCCGAGGACGACGCCCCAGG
>NC_057796.1:323326682-323336583 GCF_018294505.1 Triticum aestivum | reverse complement strand
GAACCACGACGACGGGGTTCTTGCGGGACCCAGGGCGCAGCCCCCACTCATCAAAGGAAGGCATACTCGCGGCAAATGCGGCTTTGTTCTCGCAGTGGTACAACAGGCAGCTATTCCTGGGCATCTCGTCCGGCAGAGGGACACCCGATAGGACCATGAGCACCGTTTGTCGCGTCGCAAGAGGACGCCCCTTCTCCTGAAACCTCATATGGTCCTGGCTGCTGAGCAAGTCCCACATCGGGCGGGAGTGGCGCTGAAGTGGAGCGACTCGACGCTTGACGAACTCCCTCACCACCATGGGCGCAGTCACGCCGCGGTTCTTCAACCACCTCAGCCTGGCCTAGACGGGGGCGAGGCGGGGGCTCGTGAGCTTCTGATGGCCCCAGCCGGAGTTTGGAATAGCGAGCCCCGCCGGAACTCGTAGCAGAGGGCTGAGCACGCCGGCGTCAACAAACACCCATCGTATACGGAACTCACTCGTGGATGAAGGAAGCTCGAAGTCAATCCCCGAGCCCGCTGTCGCAGCCACGGCTTGGAATCCCACACACCCCGAGCTCTGCCGGGGACTGGTCAGATGCAACGAGAAGAAATGGCGGAGGAGGGCCACGGAAGGAGCGATGCCCACCATGGCCTCACACAAGAAGGCGAAGACGGCAAGAAGAGTCACAGATTGAGGGTTGAGATGAAGCATGTGGATCTGATAATGCTCGAGCACCGCGTTGAAGAAGGCGGAGAAGGGAGGAATCAGGCCAGCCCAGAGGGCCTCTAAGAAGATCGGGACCTCAGTGGTTGCCCGGGCCATGCGAGACGCGGGCCAAGCCACCGTCTCTCCCCACTCGTTGAAACTCGAGGAAAGCATGTGGTGCACCTTGTCCATGGCTTCGTCGTTGAGCACCCGAGGCCGGCCGAGCGCCGGCTCAAAGGACGGAGGCGCAGTTGGCAGAGATAGAAGTTTCTTCCCCTTTTCAGCTTGCTTCGGCGCCATGGCAATGAAGCAGGCGGAGCGCAAGTCAGATTGGAAGGGTAAAGCAGGGCCTCGAGGAAGCAGGGAGATTGGAAGAGCGAGGCGTGGGCGATGGAAGAATAACTGTGTGAGATGCGGGGGCCGCATAGCTAGGCGGATTCAAGGGCAGTATGGGGAAGCCGAGACGCCCACGTCCAATCAACCGCCACGCGTCAACCGAGGCCGCAGGCTTTTGGGGCCCGCGGTGCTCCGTACTTGACCCTTGGCTTCGCCGCGAAGCCAAGCCCGAGCGCACCTTGGGCCCGGGGGCTACTGTCGGCGTTCTGGGAACGGGGGTCCCCAGACTTGCCTGCCTGCGGCCCGCGGCGTGGCTAAGCCAGCAGGCCGTACGGCCCATCTTCATCAAAAAGGCATCCAAGACCCTCACGAGGGGCCAAGCCTCGCGAGGCGGACGATGCAAGGCCTCCTCAGGAGTGGCCTAGTCAGGCAGGTTCATGAGGAGCGGAGATATCAAGGCGGGGCAAACCTCACAAGGCTCTCGCGACGTGAGCCATGACGATCGACACCAGGCAGGCGCCAGCGCGCGCAGCGCCCTTGTTTCCTCTTTGGTGCTAAGGAAGCAGGCGCAGGTGAGGAGTACCGAGGCATCAGGCAAAGGTTGCTATATCGGTGCAACGAGACCAAGACCAGGAGGACGGCAAGATGGAGGTCATCGTGGAGCCCAAGACGTCGTCACCACCAGAGCCTTTTGCAGGCGAAGACCACTTTTGTCAGGATAGCATGTACTAGTTGTCCCCCTTCAAATTTGCCCACCGTTGTTGGCTCCCTTCCCGCTCAATATTTGGGAAGAGGACCAGGGCCTATATAAGTAGAGCTAGCCACCACAATAGGGCATTGAGCAGTTCATCCAGCTCTCACCCGCTAAGACACCAAGCACAAGAACTCCTCAACCTCAAGAGGCTGTTCTTCCCTCTATACTGTTCATCATCAGCCCAAGAGGCTATCCACCACCACCACACTGGAGTAGGGTATTACACCACAACGGTGGCCCAGTGTAAATCTCGTGTCTTTCTGTGCCGTGAGTTCGTCGAGTTCGTCCGCGAGATCTTAGCGAGCTAGGGCATAGATCGGTAGGAGGGAAAGACTTCGCGCGCACCCCAGTGTTTGAACCTTAAGGGTTTGCCGAAACCCCACATCCGACAGTCAGAGGGGCGCAGCTTGCCCCGATGTCTTGAAATACTACAGGGGGCCGATGAGGCTGCCCGTAGTCATTTACTCCGACAAAGAGAACTACTAGAAGCAACAATATTGGATTTAACATGGTTATTATTACTACTAGAAGAAGAATCTTTCTTGCTCTTGTTGCTAGATTTTACTTGTGGCATGTAAGTAGACAAGAGTAAACGATTGGCAATGTAAGAAGAACTTTTGTTACGAAGATCATCATTGTTTGCTTTTAAGAACCCATGCTCTTGCTCTAGATTGAGCTTTTTCAAAGCATAACTTTTCATGAGTCTTTAAAAGCCCTCGATGATCCTCTAAGGTAGTTTCATGAGATAACTTAAGAGTGTTTAGTTCTCTAGTTAGACGCTCAATATCCTTCTTATCATTGCCATTCTTTTCATCTTGATTAGCATGATTAATAGCAATTTCATCATAGTTTTCATCACTAGAGTTGTCAACAAGTAAATCATCATCACCTAGCAAATCATCTTCATCACTATTGAAATCAACATACTGGGGGTGTGATACCTTGGGGCCTTTAGCCATGAAGTATCTTACAATCCCTTCATTTGGTGAATCAAATATGTCATAGGAGTTGGATGACACAAGTGCAAGACTGGCAACACCTTCATCTTGAGTATATTCGGAGTCGGAGTGATAGCTTGTCTCGGAGTAGTTGTCGGAGTCGGTACCAGATACCCATTCGCCAACATGAGCTTGATGTCTTCGTCTTGTGTGGCTCTTTGATGACTTGTCCTTCCTTTATGGATCCTTGCTTATACGAGAGGGTCTTTGTTCATAACGATCATCTCTACTCCGTCTCTCTCTTGGTGGTGATTCCTCTCTTTTACTTCTCCTTTTAGGTGAGTCTTCTCTTCTTTTGTAGGGAGCCATACACTCACTAGAGTAGTGTCCGGGTCTTCCACAATTGTAGCAATTACGATTACGACTAGAAGATCTTTTGTCATTGTAGGACCTTGACTTGGAACTTCTCTATTTTCTTCTACTCTTGTAGAACTTGTTGAAGTTCTTCACCATTAGGCTCAATTCCTCATTGAAGGCTTTTTTCTCACTTGATGTTGTAGGAGCATCACATGAAGCCTTGTAAGCACCACTAGACTTGTTGTGAAGCTCTTCTTTATCCTTGAGTGACATCTCATGAGCAACAATTCTACCAATGAGTTCTGTTGGCTTGAGATCTTTGTAATTCGGCATCATTTGGATCAAGGTGCACATGGTATCATATTTTCCATCCAAGGCTCTTAGGATCTTCTTGATGATGAATCTGTCGGTCATCTCTTCACTTCCTAAGTCGGCAATCTTATTTGTGATGAGAGCAAGCCTAGAATACATTTCAGCGACAACTTCACCAACCTTCATTTTGAACTTGTCAAGTTGACTTTGAAGCACACCCAATTTGGATTCCTTGATAGACTCGGTACCTTCGTGCATATCAACCAAAGTATCCCAAATTTCCTTTGCATTCTCAAGGCGGCTGATTTTGTTGAATTCTTCGGGGCACAATCCGTTGAAGAGGATATCGCAAGCTTGAGTATTGTATTGCAAAATCTTCAATTCTTCCGCCGCCGCTTCATGATTCGGTTCTCTTCCATCTTCGAAGAATTAACCTTGCAAACCAATACACACAATAGCCCAAATGGCCGGGTTATGTCCAAGAATATGCATTTTCATCTTATGGTTCCAACTAGCAAAATTAGTACCATCAAAGTAAGGACCTCTACGGTGGTAATTTCCCTCGCTAGATGCCATACTCTCCTAGGTTGTGAAACCAAGGCTATGATCACCAAAGCTATGGAAATCAAGGAAAATGGAGACCAAAGCTTTGATACCAATTGTAGGATCTAAAGTAGGTCTAGAGGGGGGTGATTAGACTACTTGACCAAAAAAATCTAGCCTTTTCCCAATTTTAAGTCTTGGCAGATTTTAACCACTTAGCAAGTCAAGCTATCAACCTACACATGCAGTTCTAAGAGTGTACCAGCGGAAAGTAAAACATTGCATATGAAGGTAAAGGGAAGGGTTTGGAGAAGGCAAACGCAATGTAGACACGGAGATTTTTTGGCATGGTTCCGATAGGTGGTGTCGTGGTTCTAAGACTGATAGTAGAATGGGGGTAGGTATGAGGAGGCAAGATCCCAACTATCGTGAAGTTGTACACACAAGGTTTACGAGTTCAGGCCCTTCACGGTGGAAGTAATAGCCCTACGTCTCGGTGCCTGGAGGCGATCGACTGGATTATATGTGTCTGGAGTTACAGGGGGTGCGAACCCTTGTCCCTGAGGAGGGGGTGGCTTATATAGAGTTCGCCAGACCCCTCCAGCCCTCAGTTACACAGGGTTTTAAGGTACATAAAGAGGGGGCGTTACTGGTAACGCCAGCAATAAAGATACATGAATGACCATTAAGTCTACAAAGTAAATGCCCGACCGTTGTTGTTCAGAGCGGCTTTAGACCTTCTGGTTGTCGAGTGACTGATGCTATGGTCGAGTGACATTGAACCTTCCGAGTGGAATGCTTCTGGTCGAGTGGATGATGCTATGCCTTGAATGCTTCTGACTTTAGGGTAATGTCCTTGGGGAGGGTGTCTAGGTCAGACCTATGACCCTACCCCAGGTACATGTCATCGTCATTAACCCCCGAATGGTTCAGGGTTCGAGTGGAGAAGGAGTTGAAAATAATTCCGACTCAATTTTTGCGCTTTGGAAGCGTCTTGCTGGGATCAATGAACAACATGATGACTTCAACTTTTTTTTCAGACGCCTTGATCCATTCTTAGTTTGTCGAGTGAACTTTGCTGCTAAGCTTCGGGTGTTGATATGGAAAAAATCTTCGGTCTGACAGACTGCTCTGCTGCTCCCGGATCTTGCGGGATTCGAAATTTTGGGAAGCGCGCGGGACGGAGGAGGCCGCGGTAATCGGGACGGATTAGGCAGGGACACCCCGATATCCGCGCCACCTTTTTTGCCATGTACCGAGCGAGCGCCAGTTGCGGGATTTGACAGGATCGCCCAGGCCCAGTGGTCAATCACTCGGAAACGGTTCCATATAAGGCATTGGATTGGGGAATTCCACACAGTGCGCCCCAATTCCCCTTTCTTCCTCCTCTGCTTCTCCACCGCTGCCGCTTCCGTTCCCGACGCCACCTCCCGCCCGCGCTCCTCTTTCTTCGATGGCGAAGGACAAGACGGCGGTGCTGGCACGCGCGAAGAAGGGAGCGGCAAAGGGGAAGGGGAAGAAGACCGGCAGGAGCGGGTCGTCGTCGCGATCTGGCTTGCCGCGTGGCTGGGTTCAGGGCGACTGGATCTAGTCCACCATCGAGCTGGATGATCTGCGAGATCTAGCTGAGACTGGGCTAATCGAGCATGGTTCCTGGAGGCTCCCGGGGGAAGAAACTGAGCCACAGCCCCAGGAGGGCGAATGTGTCTTGCTCGCCACCCACGTCGACCGCGGTTTTTCCTTGCCCCCACATCCTTTTTCCCGTGCCTTTCTGAACTTCTTCGGAGCTCAACTCCACCATTTCTCTCCCAACACTATCACGTACCTTGCTGCCTTTGTCTCACTGTGTGAGAATTTATTGGGCTGCCGACCGCACTTGGGTCTATTCAAGCACATCTTCACATGTCGCTCGCAGACTATGAAAAAAGCTAGCCCGAGTGACGAGAAAACCTAGGTAATCCAGATGTGTGGGGGCTTAGGCATCCAGATGCGGGGGAAGAGCGCTTTTCCTGCGATGACTCTCCCTGACTCAGTTAGAGGGTGGCAGTCAACTTGGTTTTATTGCAAAGACAAGTCGACTCCTGGCCACTCGACTGGTCTCCCTCCCTTTTCTTTGGTGCGAGTCCAGAAACCCACCACCTTGAAAGTGACTCCAGCAGAGAAGGTTGAGGTGGCCATGTTGATGGTGCGACTAGTTTAGCGGATTCGTGAGGGTGTGACTAGAATGGATTTGCTTGAGGTATTTCCCAGTCGACGTATCCAGCCCCTCCAGGCTCGTGATCACTCGATGTGGATGTACTCGGGGATTGAAGATTCCACTCGGATCCACCCGGAGGACGTTGATGAGAAGACGGTGGCGCAGTGGGTGCAAGGCATCACAGGAAACAAGGACAACCCCAGGGGGTCCCGAAGAGGTTTTCCATTCGACGTCAACAACCAACCAAACAAGGTCCATTCTTTATTTTCGAGTGTTTTTCATTCTGACTTGCAATTGTTTGCTGAGTTGACCATCCTTTGTTCACCTCTTTTGCTTCGCAGATCTATATAGATACATACTCAATGCCAAATGGGGAGCAAGAGCAGTACCAGGAAGGAGAAGAAAGTGGAGGCGAAAGCATGGATTATCAGTCTGATGGAGGAGAAGAGGAGGAGGAAAGCGAGGACTCGAGCAGTGGCGAAGAGGTCGAGTCACCACTTCGCAATGAAAGGCGTTCCAAGAATAAGCACGACCCAGCAAGTGTCCGTGGCAAAGTAGCTCCGCCGACTGGACAGTCTTCCAAGCGCACTCGGACTTCTTCCCCGGCGCCGAGTGAAAAGGCTTCAAAGCAGCCCAAGGTTGCGGCATCGAAGTCTTGGAAGACCCTGCCCAAGATCAAGATCGATGTTCCCGTCGCTTCTGCGTAAGTGTCTTACCTTCATTTTTTGCTAAAGGACATGTGTTGTCGACTCTCTTCTTGATTTAACCGAGTGAATTTTGAAACTAGTAGTGCTGCTACCTCTGGGACTTCTGCTTACAGAGACGGTGACGAGGAAATGGGAGACGCGGTCACTTCCAACCCAGGTATGATTTTTACGATCTTGTCTTTACTTTCTCAGCCATTTTACTGGTCGACTGAATTCTGGCGATTGATTCTTTTGCAGCTCCTCCCAATGTCATTGATCTTCCAGATGACGACGAGGATGTGCCGCCGAGGCCTATGGGAAGGAGAAGCAGGAAGACATCAATTGGCAAGGCGCCTCAGTCGACGCCGGTGATGGGACCGGTAATCCAGGAGACCGGCGATGCCAATCGGACTTCTGTGACTTTCGCCGTGCCATTGTCGAGTGCCCAGCCTGCAGCGTCAACTGCGCAGACTCCAGCCGATCCATCTTCACTCTTCACTGCACATCACGTCCCAGAGGACCAAGTGGGTGCTGCTAAGGAGGCTATACGCCATGCAAACGTCATGATGGAGCAGATGAAGGTGGTTCGGGAGGCCAGTCAAGCTGCTTATGACGCCAGCTCAGCTCTCTAGAGCAACGTCCAGGTTGGTTGACTACCGACTGATCCTTTAGCTTGTCGCTTGTTCTGTTAGGATATGCTACCTGAAAACTTTCCTTGAGCATCTTTTCATCAGTCTGCATTTTGCATTTGTACACCCACTAGGTGTTTTGACTTACTGCTGAATAGCTTTGCTTCTTAGGTCAACTAGGTTGTGTCGATTGAGTCTTTGAACCAGTGGGGGCACGCTGAGTGCACCCACTGGGTGTAGTCCCCGAGACCATAGTTGACTGCGGGCAGTTGGCTATGGTCTGAGAATCAGAATTTTTTCACTCGGCCTGGGCGGAGCATGTCGAGTGGAACCTGAACCAGTGGGGGCACGATGAGTGCACCCACTGGGTGTAGTCCCCGAGACCATAGTCGACTGTGGGCAGTCGACTGTCGTCTGAGAACAACTTTCCTCTTCTTTTTTTACTCGGCCTGGACGGACCATGTCGAGTGGAAACTGAACCAGTTGGGGCACGCTAAGTGCACCCACTGGGAGTAGTCCCCGAGACTACTGTTGGATGTTTGATTCGGCAGTAGTCTTAGAACTTGTTGAATTTATCACTCTATTGCTCGGAAGTAACCAATCTTTTCATCTGTCGACTGACCGTCCTTTGATTACAGAAATCCTGTGAACTTGGAGCTCGCATTGCTGACCTGGAGCGGAAGCAGTTTCAGCTCAATCTCGATCTGGAGCTAGCCAAGACGAACTTGCAGAAACCCAAGGATGAGGCCGCTGGTACGAAAAATTTGCCAACTGACTTGTTCCTGATCCAAGTGTTATTTTCTTTTCCTGAACCGAGCATTACTTCATTCAGAAACAATGAACCAGGCTCTGGCGAAGAAGGATCTGGACCTTGCAGCTGCATAGAAGGAAGCAGAAGAGAAAACCGCACTCGCCGACCAGAAGCTTGCTTCAGTCGGTAAACTAGAGGAAGAGAACGCCAAGCTGAAGACTGCTCTTGATGAAGCCAACAAGGAAGCGACTCGTTTGAATAAGTACAAGGGAGTCCTGACCGACAAAGTAGAAGGCATCGCCCGCAAGAGAGATGACCTGGAGAATTATCTGGGAGGACTTGCCAAGAAGTTGTTCGTCATGCTTGAAGGTGCTTTCCTTTGACCGACTGAATTGTTGCTGTTGACTTGATGTATAGTTACTGACTCATCGTTGTGTTGCGTGTGCAGAATTTTGCCAGAACTTCAAGGAAGAGACTGGGTGAATTGAGACAAGCTTGGACCCCATCCTCTCTCCTTTTAAGGACGAAGCTGCCATGAATGTGCTCCGACTGGAATCCCGTGTCGCTGGTGTTGTCGACTACCTTGCTTGGCTGAAAGTTGTAGTGTCGCGCATCGACATAACACTCTGGCCAGGGGCGACGCTCCAAAATGACCTTGAGTCTCTGATGACTCGACTCAGTGAGGTCCCTGGTCGAGTGCAAGAATGGAAGAAGTCTTCTGCCCGATGCGGTGCTGACATTGCTCTGTCGCTGGTTCGTGTCCACTGCAAGGAAGCCCGAGAAGAGAAGCTGGCGGGGATCAAGGTTGCCAATACCAAAAGGCATGACTTCCAATCCTTCATGAAAACCTTCATTGCTACTGCCACTCGGATTGCTGACGGAATTGATCTGGACGAGTTTGTCGAGCCTGCTAGCCCTCCTCCTACGGAGTGAACAACTTTATGCCTCGCCTTAAATTTGCTTCGGAATGCCAAGTGATTTTGTAACCGTTAAAATCCTTTGGGCTTGATGCCCGAGTACTTTAATCCGTGGTCTGGAACCTTAGGATTTATCTGAACTTTGTTTATCTCTGAATATGGTTGTGTTTGCCTTCGAGTGGAACTTGTTTCTTCACTCGGAATAGTCTTTGTACTTGCGATGCAGCTCTGAGGAGAAGGTAATCAGTCGACCTGCACCTTGTCGCTCTCGCGAATCGAGATGGAGTGCACATTGTATTTATGGTGCAGCTCTGAGGAGAAGGTCGCAGTCGACCTGCACCTCGTCGTCCTTGTGGATCGGGATGGAGCGCACATTGTACTTATGGCGCAGCTCTGAGGAGAAGGTCACAGTCGACCTACACCTCGTCGTCCTTGCGGATCGGGATGGAGTGTACATTGTACTTATGGCGCAGCTATGAGGAGAAGGTCGCAGTCGACCTACACCTCGTCGTCCTTGCTGATCAGGATGGAGCGTGTGGCCAAGTCCCCGAGCGAGAAGATCGGTTCTCACTCGGAACGTGTTTTATACTTAGGCGAGTACTGGACTGCAGCTAAGCCCCCGAGTGAGAGGGTTGCTCGCCACTCGGTAGGATTTTTTAAAAACTTAGGCGAGTACTGGATTGCAGCTAAGCTTCCGAGTGAGAGGGTTGCTCACCACTCGGTAGGATTTTTCAGACATAGGCGAGTACTGGACTGCAGCTAAGCCCCCGAGTGAGAGGCTTGCTCACCACTCAGT
>NC_057796.1:323302770-323326217 GCF_018294505.1 Triticum aestivum | reverse complement strand
GGTAGGATTTTTTAAACTTAGGTGAGTACTGGACTGCAGCTAAGCCCCTGAGTGAGAGGCTTGCTCACCACTTGGTAGGATTTTTTTAAAACTTAGGCGAGTACTGGACTGCAGCTAAGCCCCCGAGTGAGAGGCTTGCTCACCACTCGGTAGGATTTTTTAAACTTAGGTGAGTACTGGACTGCAGCTAAGCCCCCCGAGTGAGAGGGTTGCTCACCACTCGGTAGGATTTTTCAAACTTAGGCGAAATAGATTCGCAGCTAAGCCTCCGAGTGAGAGGCTTGCTCTTCACTCGGCAAGATTTTCTTTTTTGAAACTTAGGCGAAGCGGATTCGCATCTAAGGCACCCACTGGGGGATTTAGAACATATAAAAAAGGAACAACAATCATTGAGGAGACTGTAAAACTGTGTCTTTGATAATCAAACTAGAAGGTATTTCTTATTACATCTCAACAGTCTGAATGTTTAAGTATAAAAGGGGCGGAGCAGATCCGCATTCCGAGCACGTGGCTCGTCTTTATTGTGCTCGACATTGTAGAGGTGATATGCTCCGTTGTGGAGCACTTTGGTGACAATGAAGGGGCCTTCCCAGCGAGCTTGTGTGTTTTCTGCTGATCCACTCGAAGAACCAAGTCTCCCTCTTGAAATGCTTGACCGCTCATGTTCCTGGCATAGAATCGACGTAAGTCTTGCTGATAAATGGTCGACCGGATCAGAGCCATCTCTCTTTCTTCTTCTAGGAGATCAATTGCATCTTGCCGAGCCTGTTTTGCTTCATCTTCTGAGAAAAGTTTGACTCGGGGTGCATTGTGAAGCAAGTCACTCAGAAGCACAGCTTCAGCCCCATAGACTAAGAAGAATGGAGTTCGACCAGTCGACCGATTAGGAGTTGTCCTCAATCCCCAAAGCACTGATGGAAGTTAATTGACCAAGGCGCCTGCTGCATGCTTGAGGTCACGCATCAATCAGGGTTTCAGTCC
The DNA here is from genome assembly GCF_018294505.1 of Triticum aestivum. Lineage (NCBI taxonomy): Eukaryota > Viridiplantae > Streptophyta > Magnoliopsida > Poales > Poaceae > Triticum > Triticum aestivum. The sequence goes on along the minus strand of NC_057796.1, from coordinate 323,325,236 downwards.
TTTGAGAATCAATCCGTTTGCTCTTTCAGCTTGTCCATTCGACTGGGGATGGGTGACTGAAGCATAGGTGACCCGAGTGCCTTGGGAAGCGCAAAAGGCTCTAAACTCATCAGAATCAAAGTTTGACCCATTATCTGCGATGATACTGTGCAGGACACCATATCTGAATGTTAACTCTCTGATGAAGCTGACATCAGTACTTGCTTCGAGGTTTTTGATAGGCTTGGCTTCAATCCATTTCTTGAACTTGTCGACTGCTACGAGCACATGAGTGAAGCCACTCCTGCCAGTCCTTAGAGGTCCAACCATATCTAATCCCTAGACAGCTAAAGGCCAGACGAGTGGAATGGTCTTCAGGGCAGATGCAGGCTTGTGAGACATGTTGGAGTAGAACTGACAACCTTCACATTTGTCGACTATGTCTTTGCCATTTCATTCGCTTGTGCCCAATAAAACCCCGCTCGGTATGCTTTGGCCACAATGGTCCGAGAGGACGCATGGTGACCACAGGTCCTCGAGTCGATGTCGTTGAGGATCACTCGACCTTCTTCTGGTGTTATGCACTTCTGAGCGACTCCGGTAACACTTTCTCTGTAAAGCTATCCACCCATTACTATGAAAGCTTTAGATCGACGGACAATCTGACGGGCCTCTTCTTCATCCTCTGGAAGCTCTTTCCTGAGAATATATGCAATGTACGGCACTGTCCAATCGGGTATGACGACCAAAACTTCCACGACCAAGTCGACCACGGCTGGGATTTCAACTTCAGTCGGATTAGTAGGGCTCTTAGGTTGTGGGGGCTCCTCCGTGAAGGGATCTTCTTGGACAGACGGCGTGTGAAGATGCTCCAAGAACACATTACTGGGAATAGGCTCACGCTTGGAGCCTATCTTTGCCAAATCATCAGCTGCTTGATTTTCCAGTCGGGGTATATGATGGAGCTCTAACCCCTCAAACTTCTTCTCTAACTTTCTCACTGCATTACAATAGCCAGTCATAGCCGGGCTCCTGACGTCCCACTCCTTCATTACTTGATTAACCACCAAGTCTGAGTCGCCGTAGACCATTAGGCGACGGACGCCGAGTGAAATGGCCATTCGCAACCCGTCCAGAAGTGCTTCGTATTCAGCCTCATTGTTGGAGGAATCAAAATGAATCTGAAGAACATAGCTGAGCCTGTCTCCTCGAGGGGATACCAATACCACCCCAGCACCAGAACCATTCAACATCTTGGATCCGTCAAAGAACATGGTCCAATGCTCCGAGTGAATCTGAGTCGGTTGTTGCTGTTCAACCCACTCGGCAAGGAAATCTGCTATTGCTTGGGACTTGATAGCTTTCTTTGCCTCAAACTTGATATCCAATGTAAGGAGTTCAATCGCCCACTTTGCCACTCGACCAGTTGCATCTCTGTTGTTCAGAATTTCTGACAATGGTGCGTCGCTGACGACTATAACAGAATGATTAGATAAATAGTGTGCAACCTTCTTAGTGGTCATGTAAATTCCGTAAACAAGTTTCTGATAATGCGGATATCTCTGCTTGGACAGAGTCAAGACTTCAGAAATATAGTACACCGGGCGCTGAACTTTATAGGCTTTTCCTTCTTCTTCCCACTCGACCGTGAGTACTGTACTGACAACTTGTCTAGTGGCTGCAATATAAAGCAGTAAAGGGTCTTTGCTGATTGGGGCAGCAAGCACCGGCTGGGTGGGAAGCAGGGTTTTGAGCTCTACAAACGCTGCATCAGCTTTGAGAGTCCACTCGAACTTATCAGATTTCTTCATCAGTCGGTAAAGAGGCAATGCCTTTTCACCAAGGCGAGATATGAATCGACTCAAGGCGGCTAAACAACCAGTAAGCTTCTGAATGTCATGTACACGCACAGGGCGTTTCATCCGGAGTATGGCCCCAACTTTCTCTGGGTTCGCGTCGATCCCTCGTTTGGAAATGAGGAAACCGAGTAACTTTCCTCCTGGAACTCCGAATGTGCACTTCGACGGATTAACCTTCATATCATACCTTCTCAGGTTGGCAAAGGTTTCAGCGAGGTCAGTCAGCAGGTCAGAACCTTTACGCGACTTGACCACAATGTCATCCATATATGCTTCCACATTCCGACTGGCTTGAGTGAGCAGGCACTTCTGAATCATCCTCATAAATGTGGCACCAGCGTTCTTGATACCGAATGGCATGGTGACATAACAAAACCACCCGAATGGAGTGATGAAAGCTGTTTTTATCTCATCGGGTCCATACAGTCGGATCTGATGATACCCGGAATAGGCGTCCAGAAAAGACAAACGCTCACACCCCGCAGTTGACTCGACGATTTGGTCGATACAAGGGAGAGGGAAATGATCTTTTGGGCAGGCCCGATTGATATGCTTGAAGTCAATGCACATACGAAGTGAGTCGTCCTTCTTGGGGACCATGACAACATTGGCGAGCCACTCGGAGTGGTAAATCTCTCGGATGAACTCAGCTGCCAGGAGATGAGCCACTTCCTTGCCAATTGCCTCTCTCTTCTGTACGGTGGACCATCGAAGATGTTCTTTGACTGGTTTCACTTTCGAGTCAACTCACAAATGGTGCTCAGCCAGTCCCCTGGGTACACTCGGCATGTCAGAAGGTTTCCATGCAAAGATGTCACAGTTCTCACGAACGAACTAGATGAGCGCTTCTTCCTATTTGTTGTCGAGTGATGTTGAGATATGAGTAGGAGCAGCATTAGGATCGGTCGGGTGAATATGAATCGGCTTTGTTTCACCGAACGACTGAAATGCAGAATATGTGGCAAGCTTCTTGGCTCACAACAAATCACTCGAATCTGCATTTTTCTGATACTCTTGCATTCAACTGCTGCCATTTGTGCATCGGCAATTTTAGAACCCTTCTAGAAGCATTCCTCTGCCTTCTGTCGATTGCCAGTGACCGTGATCACTCCTTTGGGACTAGGCATTTTCAATTTGAGATACACGTAACATGGTCAAGCCATAAAGCGTGCATATGCAGGCCTCCCCAAAATAGCATGATAAGCACTCTGGAAATCCACTACTTCAAATGTCAACTTTTCCTTACGGTAATTCTTTGAATCACCGAAAACCACGTCAAGGGTTATCTGGCTGAGTGATTCAGCCTTCTTGCCAGGGATGACGCCGTGAAAGCTCATGTTGCTCTCACTAAGTTTGGACATTGGAATGCCCATCCCCAGGTACATGTCGTTGTCAGGTGGTGCTATCGTACATCCACATTGATGGAGACTTCAACCCATGAAGCGTAACGGTTGCACGAGTCCATGGAGGGCTCCACCCACGAAGGGTCCACGAAGACAGCCTTGTCTATCCTACCATGGCCATTGCCTACGAAGGACTTGCCTCACTTGGGTAGATCTTCATGAAGTAGGCAATCTCCTTGCCCTTACAAACTCCTTGGTTCAACTCCACAATCTTGTCAGAGGCTCCCAAGTGACACCTAACCAATCTAGGAGACACCACTCTCCAAAAGGTAATAGATGGTGTGATGACGATGAACTCCTTGCTCTTGTGCTTCAAATGATAGTCTCCCCAACACTCAACTCTCTCTCATAGATTGGGATATGGTGGAAAGATGATTTGAGTGGAAAGCAACTTGGGGAGGGCTAGATATCAAGATTCTTGTGGTTGAATTGGAATGTCTTGGTCTCAACACATGAGTAGGTGGTTCTCTCTCAGAAAATGAGTAGTGGAAGTGTAGGCACGTTCTGATGGCTCTCTCTTGAATAGAGAAGGGGGTGGAGGGGTATATATAGCCTCCACAGAAAACCTAACCGTCACACACAATTAACCCAACTTGGTGAGACCGAATAGGTAAACTCGGTGAGACCAATTTAGTTCAAAATGTGAACGTTAGGATTCTCGGTGGCACTGACATGGTCAACTCGGTTAGACCGATGTGCTAGGGTTAGGGCAAAACCTCATCTCGGTGTGACCGATTGCATGAACTCAGTGAGACCAATTTCAGCAATGAGTTAATAGAGAATTGGTCAAGCAAACTCGGTGGCACCGATCACTCACTTCGGTAAGACCGAAATGTTACGAATAGGAAACAGAGAGTTTGCATTGCGAACTCTATGGGACCGATTGCACATTTCGTTTAGACCAAAACGTTACGAAGGGAAACAGAGATTTTGCAATCCCATCTCGGTGAGACCGAATTGATTAGGGTTTCTGGCTATGGCTATGTCAAAGGAACTCGGTGGCATCGGATAGATCAAATCGGTGGGGCCGAGTTTGACTTTAGGTTTAGGACATACTTGGATTTGAGAAAGTAGTTTAGGGCTTTGGAGCATACCACTAAGCATTTTGAGCAACTAGATCATTAAGCAACCCCTCATCCCCTTTTAATAGTATTGGATTTTCCTATGGACTCAATGTGATCTTGGATCACTAAAACCGAAATGTAGAGTCTTGAGCTTTTGCCAATATTTGTCCTTAGCATTTTGAGGGGTCCACATCTCTAGTCCATGCCATTGCCAATCATTGAACTTTCTGAAATATTCAACATGAATGGATATTAGTTCAATGAGCTATATGTTGTTATGAATTACCAAAACCACCAGGGGATTAGTTGCACTTTTAGTTGTGCCCACCTCGGGAACCTTCCGGAATCCGTTTTTCTCCCGTTTGCTTGTTTCCCTAGATAAAAAATCTTTATATACCCCCAAACCTGTTGACTGATACGTCTCCAACGTATGTATAATTTTGTATTGTTCCATGTTGTTTTATTATCAATCTTGGATGTTTTATAATCATTTTATAGTCATTTTATATCATTTTTTGGTACTAACCTATTGACATAGTGCCAAGTGCCAGTTGCTATTTTTTCCATGTTTTTACATCGCATGAAATCAATATCAAACGGAGTCCAAATGCCACGAAACCTCACGGAGATTTTTTATGGACCAGAAGGAAGATATTGGGCCCTAGTTGCACCCGTGGGGAGTCGCAAGGAGGGGACAACCCACCAGGGCACGCCAGGAGGCCCAGGCGCACCCTGGTGGGTTGTGCCCACCTCAGGTGCCCCCCGGACCGCCTCTTTGCTCTATAAATACCACAATCTTCCAGAAACCCTAGGGGAGTCGACGAAATGTTCATCCAGCCGCCACAGAGTCCAGAACAACCAGATCCAATCTAGACACCATCTCGGATGGGGTTCACCACCTCCATTGGTGCCTCTCCGATGATGCGTGAGTAGTTCTTTGTAGACCTTCGGGTCCATAGTTAGTAGCTAGATGGCTTTCTCTCTCTCGCTGAATTCTCAATACAATGGTCTCTTGGAGATCCATGTGATGTAACTCTTTTTGCGGTGTGTTTGTTGGGAACTGATGAACTTTGAGTTTATGATCAGTCATATCTTTTTATATCCATGAAAGTTATTTGAGTTTCTTTGATCTCTTATAGCCTCGTATTTCTTCTCCGATATTTGGGTTTTGTTTGGCCAACTTGATCTATTTATCTTGCAATGGGAAGAGGTGCCCGGTAGTGGGTTTGATCTTACGGTGCTTGATCCCAGTGACAGAAGGGAAACAACATGTATGTATCGTTGCTACTAAGGATAAAAAGATGGGATCTATATCTACGCAATAGATAAATGGATCTTGTCTACATCATGTCATCGTTCTTATTGCATTACTCCGTTTTTCCATGAACTTAATACACTAGATGCATGCTGGATAGCGGTCGATGTGTGGAGTAATAGTAGTAGATGCAGGCAGGAGTCAGTCTACTAATCTTGGACGTGATGCCTATGTAATGATCATTGCCTGGATATCGTCATAATTATTTGACGTTCTATCAATTGCCCAACAGTAATTTGTTTACCCACCGTTTGCCTTCTTTCTCGAGAGAAGCCACTAGTGAAGCCTACGGCCCCCGGGTCTTCTTTCTCATATATTTGCTTGCGATCTACTTTTCCTTTCAATTTTTATTCAGATCTATTAAACCAAAAATACAAAAATACTTTGCTGCACTTTATTTTATTTGCGATCTATTATTTCAATCTATTACAAATTTCTGGCATCGTTACCCGAAAGGGATTGACAACCCCTTTACACGTCGGGTTGTGAGGTGTTGTTATTTGTGTGCAAGTGTTGTTTACGTTGTGTTTCTTGGTTCTCCTACTGGTTCGATAACCTTGGTTTCTTCACTTAGGGAAATACCTACCTTCGCTGTGCTGCATCATCCCTTCCTCTTTGGGGAAATACCGACATAGTCCTAGCAGACAAGAGCTTTTCTGGCGCTATAGTCAGAGAGCAATCAAAAGGAATTTCTGGCGCCGTTGCCAGGGAGAATCTTCAACATAAGCAGGTTCCTAATCAGAAATCTCATCTCCTCGCAATTTATGTTATTTGCCATTTGCCTCTCATTTTCCTCTCCCCCACTCCGCAAAAATTTGTTGTTTTATTCGCCTCTCTTTTTCCGTTCGCCGTTTTCTTGTCGGATCTGTTTTTGGGTGCAATCTATTGTGTAGTCATCATGACTCAAGAGAACACCAAGTTATGTGATTTCTCAAATACCAACAATAATGATTGTATTGGCACTCCGCTTTCTCCTCCCGCCACTAGTGCGGAGACTTGTGATATTAATACTGCTTTGCTGAATCTTGTTATGGAAGACCAATTTTCCGGTACTCCTAATGAGGATGTTGCGTCCCATCTTAATACCTTCGTGGAATTATGCGATATGCAAAAGAAAAAAGATGTGGACATGTAGTCAAGATGAAATTATTTCCGTTTTCTTTGCGTGATTCTGCAAAAATTTGGTTCTCTTCTTTGCCTCGTAATAGTATCGATTCTTGGAATAAGTGCAAAGATGCTTTTATTACTAAGTATTTTCCTCCCGCAAAAATTATTTCCCTTAGAACCTAGATCATGAATTTCAAGCAACTTGAACATGAGCATGTTGCACAATCTTGGGAAAGGATGAAAATGATGCTAAGGAATTGTCCAACTCATGGGTTAAATCTTTGGATGATCATACAAAATTTTTATGCGGGGTTGATTTTCGTTTCTCGTAATCTTTTAGATTCTGCCACGGGAGGTACTTTTATGGAAATTACTTTAGGTGAATCCACCAAATTGCTTGATAATATTATGGCAAATTATTCACAATGGCATACCGAAAGGGCTCCTACTAGTAAAAAAGTTATTTCGGTTGAAGACATTTCTTCTTTGAGTGATAAAGTTGATGCTCTTATGAAATTGGTTGCTAGTAAATGTGCTCCTATTGATTTTAATTATATGCCTTTATCTACTTTGATTGAGCAAAATAGTGGTGCCATTGATGTGAATTTTATCTCTCAAAATAATTTCAACAACAATGCTTATAGAGGTAATTTTAATCCTAGGCCTTTTCCTAGTAATTCATCTAATAATTATGGTAATTCCTATGGAAATCAATCTTACAATAATAATAGGAATACCTCTGATCTTGAGAATAATATTAAAGAATTTATCAACACACAAAAAGTTTTCAACACTTCCATAGAAGAAATGTTGAATAAGATTGATGATTTGTCTAGAAGTGTTGATAGAATTGCTCATGATGTGGAAAATCTCAAGATGAAAATCTTTGTGCCTAAGGTAGATGAATCAATTAAAGCTCTTTATGTTTCTATGGATGAAAGCAAGAAAAGAACTGCTACGCTTAGAGCTAAAGAGAATTCTTAGAGAAAGCTTTTTCTAGTGATTATTCTTGCAAAAATGATGAAGATCTTAAAATGATTGGTGTTTCTTCTATTGATTCCTTGTTTAGTAAAGATAAGATTGATGAAAAAGGGACTGGAGAAGAGTCAACTTTAGGTAGAAGGCGTCCCAATATTTCGGAGGGTGAAAATCTTGTTGAGAAAAGTGATAAAAGTGGGTTTGGAGAGGTCAAAACTTTAGTTAGTGATGCACCCACTCTTTTGGATTACAAAGACTTTAATTATGATAGTTGCTCTTTGATTGATTGTATTTCTTTGTTGCAATCCATGCTAAATTCACCCCATGCTTATGAACAAAATAAAGCTTTTACTAAACATATTGTTGATGCTATGATGAAAGCTCTTGAAGAAAAATTGGAATTAGAAGTTTAGAAAATTGCATGATGAATGGGAACCTACAATAAAAGTCAAGATTAAAATTATGAGTGTTTTTCTTTGTGTGACTTGGGTGCTAGTGTTTCTACTATTCCGAAATCTTTATGTGATGTGCTTGGTCTTATTAATCTTGAAGAATGTTCTTTGAATTTGCACTTGGCGGATTCTACTATTAAAAAGCCTATGGGAAGAATTAATGATGTTCTTATTCTTGCAAATAGGAATTATGTGCCCATAGATTTTATTGTTCTTGATATTGATTGCAATCCGTCTTGTCCTATTATTCTTGGTAGACTGTTTTTACGCACCATCGGTGTCGTGATAGATATAAAAGAAGGCAATGTTAAGTTCAAATTTCCTTTGAGGAAAGGTATGGAACACTTTCCTAGAACAAGAATTAGGCCACCTTATGAATCAATCATGAGGGCATCTTATGGATCTCGAACCAAAGATGACAAAACTTAGATCATTGCCTTATGCCTAGCTAAGGGCGTAAAACTATAGCGCTTGTTGGGAGGCAACCCAATGAATAAAATTTATTTTTGCATTTTTGCTTTCTGTTCTTGAGTGTTAGCACAATTATGCTACTGTTATGATTGTGTTTTTTGTGTTTTAATTAGTGTTTGTGTCAAGTAGAACCAATAGGATCTTCTTGGGTGATAGTTGTTTGATCTTGCTGAAAAAGACAGAAACTTTGCGCTCACGAAAATAATTCTCATTTTTTATCAGAAAGTGCTTTTGCCCTGATTCTTCTTGCAGAAGATTAATATACAAATTGCTTAGGTCGTCCTATTTTAATAATTTTTGGAGTTCCAGAAGTATTCGAACAAGTCAGATTGCTACAGACTGTTCTGTTTTGACAGATTCTGTTTTCTTTGTGTTGTGTGCTTATTTTGATGGCTCTATGGTTTTCTTTGATGATTTTTTGCCATAGAAAAATTGGAATACAGTAGATGTAATAAAAAAACAAAATAAGAATTGGTTTGATACAACACTTATAGTAGTGATGTATTTTTCTTACACTAACGGATCTCACGGAGGTTTTGTTGAGTTTTGTGTGATTGAAGTTTTCAAGTTTTGGGTTATCTTACGATGGATGAAATAAGGATAGAAGAGCCTAAGCTTGGGGATGCCCCGGCATCCCAAGCTATTATCCAAGAATGAGCAACCAACTAAGCTTGGGGATGCCCCTGGGTGGCATCCCCTCTTTCTTCTAACAACTATCGGTATTTTACTCGAGGATATATTTTTATTCGTCACATGATATGTGTTTTGCTTGGAGCGCCTTGTATGATATTTGTCTTTGCTTGTTTTATTTTGTGTTTTAAGTCATCAATCCTTGCTGGACACAACTATTTGAGAGAGCCAAAATTATATCATGACTTGTTAGATTTGCTCTCTATGCTTCACTTAAATTTTTATGAGCAATGGACTTGCTCTAGTGCTTCACTTATATCTTTTTGAGCACGATGTGCTTAGTATTTTTGAAGAAATGCTCTTTTGCTTCACTTAGATTTAATTGAGAGTTAGTAAAATTTTCAAGAAATTCTCTCTTGCTTCACTTAAATTAATTTGAGAGAAAGAAAATTTTGTTATGCTCATGATCTCCACTTATATTTGTTTCAGCTTATGAATAGCAACACATGAAAATTAGTCCCAAAGTGATAGGTTTCCAAGAAGGATAAAGAAAAAATGTCATGAAGATCACTGGACAAAATAAACTTGATTCTTAGTAATAGTTTTGAGATATGATGATGTGATATGTGAGTTATGTTGATGAGTAATTGTGCTCTAGTAAGAATATTGGTGTTAAGGTTTGTGATTCCCTATGCATGCACGAAAGTCAATAATCACGCAATGAAAATTATATCCTACTTGTGGTGCATTATTCGGTGTTAATTATGCATAATGCTTGCTTATGAGATTATTCGTTTCTTGGTTGGTCGCTTCCCAATCTTTTGCTAGCCTTCACTTTGCACCAAGTATGATCCCTACTTGTGCATCCAAAATCCTTTAAACCAGTTTTGCCACATGAGTCCACTATATCTACCTATATGCGGTACTCTTTTGCTGTTCTAAGAAAATTTGTATGTGCCATCTCTAATTTTCAAAATAAACCTCTCTTTTGTGTGTTTGTTTCGCTCGCAGAACGACAATGGGTGACTAATATTTTCCATGTTGGATGTGCTATTCTCACGATGAGTGTTTATTCACTTGTCATTGCACGAGAGTAAGGCAAAGGTATTAGGGATGCCCAGTCCCGAAATGCAAAAAAAGAATTTACTTTATGTTGTCAAATAATAAATTCCTTGGAAAGTGTTGGTATGGAGGGCACCCGTGGATACGGTTAGCCATGGAAAGTGAAGGAATGGTGGAAAAAGGAATACACTTTATTTTCTGTTTGGGAACCGCCTATGGCATATCTAGCATGGAAAGTGTTGGGAACTCTAAGTCGTTTTCGTTGGTGGGATGGATACACCTCCCAAAATGTTTTTTTTATCTCTAAGTTTTTCGCTTTGAGCTCTGGCACCTCTACAAATCCCTACTTCCCTCTGCGAAGGGCCTTTTTATGCAATTTTTATTTTGAGTCTCCATCTTCTCTTATAAAAGCACCAACTAGGAGGCAATATGATCGTACTTCAGTATTGGGTGTAGCTAATATTCGAGTGTGTTTCATGAATGGATCAATGTATCAGCATGATAGGCTAGGGATAACTTATTTTAGCAGTGATATTTTGAAAGACATGGTTGCTTGTTGATATGCTTGAGTATCTAAATTATTATGTCAAAACTAGACTATTGCTTTGAATCACATAAAAGTCCAAATGTCCATGCTAAAAGAAAAGAATATGATATGACATGATAAACAGCACTCCACATCAAAAATTCTGTTTTTATCACTTCCCTACTCGAGGACGAGTAGGAGTTAAGCTTGGGGATGCTGATACGTCTCCAACGTATCTACAATTTTTGATTGTTCCATGTTGTTTTATTATTAATCTTGAATGTTTTATAATCATTTTATAGTCATTTTATATCATTTTTTGGTACTAACCTATTGACATAGTGCCAAGTGCCAGTTGTTGTTTTTTCCATGTTTTTTACATCGCAGGAAATCAATATCAGACGGAGTCCAAATGCCACAAAACTTCATGGAGATTTTTTATGGACCAAAAGGAAGATATTGGGCCCTGGTTGCACCTGGGGGGAGTCCCGAGGAGGGGACAACCCACCAAGGCACGCCAGGAGGCCCAGGCGCGCCCTGGTGGGTCGTGGCCACCTCGGGTGCCCCCCGGACCGCCTCTTTGCTCTATAAATACCACAATATTCCAGAAACCCTAGGGGAGTTGACGAAATATTCATCCAGCCGCTGCAGAGTCCAGAACCACCAGATCCAATATAAACACCATCTCGGATGGGGTTCACCACCTCCATTAGTGCCTCTCCGATGATGCGTGAGTAGTTCTTTGTTGACCTTCGGGTCCATATTTAGTAGCTAGATGGCTTTCTCTCTCTCGCTGAATTCTCAATACAATGGTCTCTTGGAGATCCATATGATGTAACTCTTTTTGCGGTGTGTTTGTTGGGATCTGATGAACTTTGAGTTTATGATCAGTCATATCTTTTTATATCCATGAAAGTTATTTGAGTTTCTTTGATCTCTTATATGCATGATCTCTTATAGCCTCGTATTTCTTCTTCGATATTTGGGTTTTGTTTGGCCAACTTGATCTATTTATCTTGCAATGGGAAGAGGTGCCTGGTAGTGGGTTCGATCTTACGGTGCTTGATCCCAGTGACAGAAAGGGAACACTACAAAAAAAAGACACATCTGTGACATTTTGGGCCGAACGGAAAAAAATTCTGTCATACTTATGACACTTCTATGACGATAATTGTGACAAAACCCGGTATCATCATAGATGTGGTGGGGTCCTACTTCTATGATAAAAAATCATGACAGAATATGGGCTTTTCGTCCTGGGCGGGCCGGAGACGCAGCTGCATGACATTCTTTGGGCCGTCCATGATGAAAAAACCGTGGTAGAAGCGAGGGCGAGGAAAATATCGGGGTGTTCCCGGTTACGGTTGGTGGTCGGGGCCGAGCAATGCGCGTTTCCTTCGTACACGCATGCGCGTGGGTGCGAGGCGTTGGGCTCTAACTGAACCCGAGTGAGGCGTTGGGCTCTAACTGAACCCGAGCGATTGCACTGCAGGCTACGCGTTACTGAACCCGAGCAATCGATCGATGGCTGTTAACTGAACCTGATCGAGCGATTCCTTCGCTACTGCTGCTAACTAAAGCCGATCGATGCTGCCTCTGGATGAATAGTGAGCGTTGTTGGGGGGTTTGGATGAACAGTTCCCGGTGGGAGTGGATGAACAGGACCCCATGGTGTTGCCTCTGGATGAACAGGACCCCGATCGATCGAGCCGGTTGGGGCTGGATGAACAGGACCCCATTGAGGGCAGGATGAACAGGACCACCCCGTGGAGGGCAGGATGAACAGTAGATGGTGGAGGGCTGGATGAACAGTAGCCCATGGAGGGGTGGTTGAACAGGAGCCCGTGGAGAGGGCTGGTTGAACAATAGCCGGTGCAGTAGCGCGCGGTGGAGGCTGGATGAACAGGAGCCCGTGGATGAACAGTCGCAGGTGGAGGCTGGAGGAGGTCGACGGTGGATGAACAGTAGCCTGTGAAGGCTGGAGGGGGTCGACGGTGGAGATGAACAGTATCCCGTGGAGTCCCGTGTTGGGGTACGCCACACCCCTCCCGATGAACAGGACCCCCGTTTCGACCGTAGCACTCCAACACAAGTCCGTTTCCTCCGTTTTGCGGTACGCCACACCCCTCCCGATCAACAGGACCCCCGTTTCGACCGTAGGAGGTCTGTTTCCTCCGTTTTGCGGTACGCCAGACCCCTCCCGATGAACAGGATCCCGTTTTGAACATGACCGGTCAAACACAAGGCCGTTTCCTCCGTTCTGCAGTACGCCAGGCCTCGTTTCCATCGGATGTTCCGTCCAAGCCGGTTGGCTCCCACACGTTCCGTTGCCTCCCGATGAACACGACGCATTCTGTTGCCTCCCCATGAACACGACGACGACGCTGTTTCTCCGTTCCGACCCAGCCATGTACACGAGCCCTGGCCGTACGTACGCGCGAGTAGGCGTTCGAGACCCCGCCCGTATGTACGTACGTGGCCGTATTTACTTTCTTGCACCCTGGCCGCTGTACGTACGTGTACATGCTACGTGCGCGCCTCTACTACGACATGTGCACGCCTCTACATCGACTAGTATGTACGTACACATTCGCGACCAGAATGACAACGCTACGTATGGTTCGACCAGGTGGGTCCCGACTATCAGGCACTTCCTTGCGTGCGAAGATGTAGCTGGTGGGTCCCAGCAGTCAGGGGGCGAATCGTTTTTTTTTCCCGGACGCACTTCCTTGCATGCGAAGATGTAGCTGGTGGGTCCCAGCAGTCAGGGGGTAATGTTTTTTTCACGAAATACGGTGGCCCATCCGGTGGGTCCCCGCTGTCAGGTGGAGGAATAATTATTTTGCGCGTAATAAGGAGACACTTCCTTGTTGCTGCCGTGGACCCAGCTGTCAGCCTCTCCACATACAGTCCACGTCCGATGGAAGCCATTCCTTGACCATGTTAACCACGCCGCGCCGAGAGCACCAGGGCAGTGGACGACGGCGAGGCCTAGGAAGGGGACGACGTGGAGCCGGGGAAGACGCGGTAGTGGAAGCCCGCGCGGAGAGGAGTACGAGGGTTCACTGGTTCGGCTGGGGTGTGAGGCTACCGTCGCCGCAGGGCCTGGCCAGCGGTGGGAATAGTAGGGGCGGTGAGGCCTCCGTGGCAGCACAGCCGGCCACGGAAGGCAAGAGCATGCGGCACGACCGGCGCTGCTTTGGGCGGCTCGAGCAAGAAGACCAGAGGTTGAAGAAGCACTACGGCCGTTGGATGGACATCATACGGTCACTGGAGCTAGAATTGTTCATATTGACTAAGTTGACAAAGCACTCCGTCCCCGTCAACTTAGTAGGCCCACAAGTCAGCCTCCTGCCAAGGTGGGTCCCAACTAGCAGGGGGAGTATTCATTTTTTGTGCGTAATAAGGAGGCACCTCCGGTGGGTCCGAGCTGACAGTGGGGGAACGTTTTTTTCGCGAAATACGTTGGCCCGTCCAGTGGGTCCCAGCAGTCAGGGGGGAAACGTTTTTTTTTCACCAAATACGGTGGCCCGTCCGATGGGTCCCTGCTGTCAGGTGGAGGAATAATTATTTTCCGCGTAATAAGGAGGCACTTCCTTGCGGCTGCCGTGGACCCAGTTGTCAGCCTCTCCACGTACAGTACTCTTCCGATGGAAGTCGTTCCTTGACCACGTTGACCACGCCGCGCCGAGAGCACCAGGGCGGTGGACGACGGCGAGGCCTAGGAAGGGGACGACGCGGAGCCGGGGAAGACGCGGCAGTGGATGCCTACACGAAGAGGAGTACGAGGGTTCACCGGTCGCTGCGGTGTGAGGCTGCCGTCGCCGCAGAATAGCAGGGGGTGTAGGTGAGTAGAGGGATGGCCTGGCCAGCGGTGGGAGTAGTAGGGGGCGGTGAGGCCTCCGCCGCATCGCAGGCGGCCACGGGAGGGAGGAGCATGAGGCACGACCGGCGCTGGTTTGGGCGGTTGGAGCAAGAAGACCAGAGGTTGAAGAAGCACTACGGCCGTTGGATGGACATCGTACGGTCACTTGGAGCTAGAATCATGCATATTGACTAAGTTGACAAAGCCCTCCGTCCCTGTCAACTTAGTAGGCCCACAAGTCAGCCTGCCACTATATTTGGTCCCAGCTAGCAGGGGGTATTCATTTATTTGTGCGTAATAAGGAGGCACTTCCTTGCGTGCGAAGATATAGCTGGTGGGTCCAAGCTGTCAGCGGCGATAACGTTTTTTTCGTGGAATACAGAGGCCCTTTCGGTGGGTCCCAGATGTCACGTGGAGGAATCATTATTTTGCGCGTAATAAGGAGGCATTTCCTTGCGTGCGGCCGTGGACCCAGCTGTCAGCCTCTCCACGTACAGTCCACTTCAGATGCATGTCGGTTGTTGACCACGTTGACCAGGCCGCGTCGAGAGCACCAGGGCGGTGGACGACGACGAGGCCTAGGAAGGGAACGACACGAAGGCAGGGAAGACTCGACAATTGTTTCCCACGCGGAGGGGAGTACGACTGTACGAGGGTTTACTGGTCCGTCTGCCGTCGCCGGAGAATAACAGCAGGTGTGGGTGAGTAGAGGGATGGCTAGGCCAGCGATGGGAGTACGGCGGGGCGGTGAGGCCTGCGCGGCAGCATAGCCAGCCGTAGGGAGGAGGGAGCAGGCAGTCCCGCTGGCGCTTGTTTGAGCGGTTGGAGCAGGAAGAGCAGAGATTGAAGAAGCACGACGGCCGTTGGATGGAAATCCAACAGTCACTGCTTGTGCGTCAACCTTTTTTTAGGAAAGCCTCAAATCTGTGGAAAACAGCTTACAGCCCATCTGCCATTATTTCTGATAATTTACAGCCCATTTGCTAATTCTTAAGGTTTTTTTTGGAGCCCATATTCTTTTTGTTAGCATTACAGCCCATATTGTGGCCACGATTAAAAAATTATACGAAATTTTGCATATTTCGGTGCGGTCCAAACTATTTTTAATCCCGAAATTTCGAGTCACATTCAAACTGATTTTAAAAATAAATGTACATCAATATAAAATCCAACAAATTGTCCATGCATAAAAATCAATGCAATTCAAAATCTCGAAATGAAAAAAAGAAATTTGAAACTAATTGCCGGTTTGATGTGTTTTAAAAATGTACAGCCCATTTCTCATTACTGATAGGCCATTTTCTCGGCCAGCCGAATGAAGCTCTCCTCGTCTTGAAAGATTTGCAGCCCAATAGGCCTGACAAAGCGACTTACTTGGCAAATCACAAAAAAACTGGGCTGTGGCCGTGGACCCAGCTGCGGCCGTGGACCCAGCTGTTAGCCTCTCCACGTACAGTACTCTTCCGATAGAAGTCGGTCGTTGACCACATTGACCACGCCGCGCCGAGAGCACCAAGGCGGTGGACGACGGCGTGGCCTATGATGGGGATGACGCGGCAGTGGATGCCCACGCGGAGAGGAGTACGAGGGTTCACTAGTTCGGCTGTGGTGTGAGGCTGCCGTCGCCGCAGAATAACAGGGGGTGTGGGTGAGTAGAGGGATGGCCTGGCCAGCGGTGGGAGTAGTAGGGGGTGGTGAGGCCTCCGCGGCATCGCAGCCGGCCACGGGAGGCAGGAGCACGCGGCACGACCGGCGCTGGTTTGGGCGGCTGGAGCAAGAAGACCAGAGGTTGAAGAAGCACTACTGCCGTTGGATGAACATCGTACGGTAACTGGAGCTAGAATCGTTCATATTGACTAAGTTGACAAAGCCCTCCGTCCCCGTCAACTTGGTAGGCCCACAAGTCAGCCTCCCACGATGCTGGGTTCCAGCTGGCAGGGGGAGTATTCATTTTTTTGTGCGTAATAAGGAGGCACTTCCTTGGGTGCGAAGATAGCTGGTGGGTCCGACTTGTCAGCGGGGGGCACGTTTTTTCGAGAAATACAGAGGCCCTTCCGGTGGGTCCCAGATGTCAGGTGGAGGAATCAAAGACTTGAGAAGGCATACAAAACAAGCTAGTGTACCAGTAAAGAGACGTTGCTGAGTTTTAGAAAAAAGAGAGACATGCTCCTATAGCTGGTTCGAATCCAAACCTAGACTATGACTATATATGGTGGTATGCTACTCTGCAAGTAATGAAACTGACATATCCAACGTTCGCTTCTCCTCTTCTCTACTTACTCTGCCTAGCATCAGAAGCTCTGGCCGCAACAACCACGTCCGCTGGCTGCTCGTCCACCTGCTCTTCAGCAGGCAACAACGAAATATGCGCCAAGTCGCCACCCGTACCATCGCCTGTGGATCTCATCACACCCCCGCCGGCACGCGCACCACAGCCGGTTGCTCATCGCAACCCGCTGCCGTTGGTGTGGTGCCACTGCTTCAAATCACGCAGAGTCATCCGTCGCGTCTCAACCACAATCCTCAACCCTGGCCGAGTCTTCTACAAATGCCCAAATCATGGGGTAATAATATGTTTAAGTGTTGTTCTGCTGCTTTCAGTTGCTGATTTTTTTAATAGTTGGTTGATGATCTTCCAATTTGATTCGTGCAGAAAAGGGAAGATTCGTGTGATTGGTATTTCTGGGAAGTTGCTGATGTGGGGGAGTGCAACTACGCTGGTTATTTGGTTAGCCGAGGAATCCCAATACTAGCAGGTTGGGGTGTTGGACAAGTAACTGAAGGAACGGCAGAAGAGGAAGATGCAGAGTAGAAGGTTAAAGATGCAGTTCCTCTGATCATGGCCAAGCAATAGCTGCTGAACGGCCTTGACAGCAATGAGGAGATGAAAGAGCTTGTGAAGATAATGGGCAAAATCGATGTGCTCTGTAGGATGATTGTCCATTTATTTGCAGTGTATGTAGCACTCGTGATGTATTCAGTGGCTATGACATGAGCGCTTTGCTGAAACTAGTAATGAATGAAACCTATGTAGCAGGCTGGGCCTAGTGTTGTGAACATCTAATGATTTCTATTAACAGAAATCAGGGGGTATCCCCTTTTGCTCATAAATAAATAAATAGCAGAGGCCCTTTTGGTAATAAATAAATAAATTAGCAGAGGACCTGTCGGGTCAGCTTTGTTCTCATTCGAAGACGTCGAGCAAATTGCAGTCCAACAGCAAACTATGTCATCAAATTCAAGTTTCATAGCCAAATATGAGTACAACTAAACAACAATGTCATCATGTTTTAGTCGTCATACAATCACCAAACACAAATCAGCATACATAACAAGTGATGTTCTCATAGGAAAATACTAAACAACAAGTTCATCAGGTTTCAGTTGTCATAGCAAACACAATTTCACATAGTAGATAAAAAAACGTCTTCTGACAGGCAAATACGACAAAAGCAATGTAATCATCATCCACAGCAGCAGCGTCAACATCTTCGCCACGTGTATCAGTCTGAATCGTAATTCCGCACGGTGTCATCTTCTTCTTCGTCCTCAACGTCCTCGAACGTTGGCTTCTTCTTGATCAACTCTTGTATGTCCACAGCACGACATGCAATCTTTTCACCGGCGTCATTGACGTGATGGTTCTCAAAGATATTAGGAACATCTGTGTTATCTTGTACATCAGGAGCAGTGTAAGCATCATCTTGTTGTGCAACTTCATTAAACGAATTCCTCTGCTCAAACCTTTGCACTACTCTCCAGTCATCGCTACGTGCAAATGTGTCTTCCAAGAAAAATATCTGTGTTGCTTGATTTGCCAAAATAAAAGGCTCGTTGGTCTGGTATGCCGCCTTGACATTGATGGATTTGAAATAATCATCAGCTCTGGGTTTTGTGATCCTGGAATACAGGTTATACCAATGACAGGACAACAGAACCACACACCGATGATCCTCAAAACTGGAGATATACTGCAACTGAACAATGTCTGTTATGTTAGCATACATTTCAGTTCTCTCTTTGTCATACGTATCCGTGCTCATCATAGCACTGTTTTGTGTCTTCCTGCCTTCGTCTCGTGCAAGGGTGTTGTAGCGCACATCTCCAACAACGCAAGATTCATAATGTCTTACTCGAGTATCAGGACCCATTGCTAGTGAGTAAAGGGCATCATCAACTGCCTGCCCATCCTCCCGCATCTTCTTAACCTATGGTTAGAAAATAGACAAGCTGATCATCTTATGTACTCAATATATTAAAAAAACTGACAGTGCAATTCAAAAGCTTACATGGCTCTTGAACCATTTCGCAAATCCTGCCATAACCAGTTTGTCAATGTTTCTTGGATTTTGTGGCAGTAACTCCTTTTTGTAGACGCTGCACAACATAGTGATCGCGTCAACCATCTAAATATATAAGAATGTGCTGCAAGTTTAGTAGATTATGATGTATAAGCTGCAGTGCTTAGCACTTACTTGATATAAGGTAGTATCTCAGGACAGTTATTCAACACATACCAAACCATTTTGTCCAAATCTTTAGGTTTGTCCTCTTGTCGACTCTTCCCTGTAACTCGAACAGAATAATCGAAAACATCGAGCTCGGGATTGTCTTCATCCATGTCTTTGCTAAGCTGATCAGCTGTTTCAATGTATTTTGAGCAGAATGTCAACGCTTCTGTAGCAATGTAGGCCTCTGCAATGGAACCCTCGGGTCTAGCTCTGTTCCTAACATAGCCCTTGAAAGTGCCTAGCCGCCTTTCAATAGGGTACATCCAGCCATACTGTACTGGACCTCTAAGTAGTGCCTCATCAGGTAGATGAACAGCCAAATGCACCATCACATCAAAGAAGGCTGGGGGATATATCTTCTCAAGGTCGCATAGGATAGTTGGTATCTTGTCTCTAAGATGCCCCAAAGCATCTATCCTGATATTTCTACTGCAGAGTTCCCTGAAGAATTGTCCCAACTCTGCAACTGCTCTGTATAAGTCAGGGCGGCCCAATCCTCTAAGGATAACAGGTAAAACCCTTTGAAGTAGGATGTGGCAGTCATGACTTTTCAACCCTTGTACCTTGTCTCCATCTGCACTGACTGTCCTTTCAGGGTTGGAAGCAAATCCATGTGGGAATCTCACATGTGACAGGACCTTGCAGAATTCTTTTCTTTTTACCTTGTCCAAGACGTACACAGCTGGTGCCATATCTCGTGGTTTACCTTCATCTTGCACCTGCAAATCCTTTTTGATACCTAGGTGTGTCAATTCAATCCTAGATTTTAAGGTATCTTTCGTCTTGCCTTCAATATTAAGAAGTGTGCCGATAATGCTGTCACATATATTTTTCTCGATGTGCATCACATCAAGATTATGCCGCAGATCCAAATCTTTCCAATACTCCAAGTCCCACAAAGTGGACCTGCGGGTAAACAATAATCTCTCTTCTGCCCTGCCACGCTTCCTTTTCTCGCTACCATTATCAGGATGGTTTCCTGGTGTAATATGCCTGACCTTCTCTAATTCCACTTGCAACTTATCGGCGGTGAGCCTCTTTGGCGCATCACAGTTTTCATGCTTTGCATTGAACACATGTCTTCGGTATTTTCTAGGATGCGGCTTGTCTTTGGCAAGGAAATGGCGGTGTCGAATGTAACAGATCTTGCTAAGTATTGCATATGACAGCGGATTCCTATCACAGCGAACACATGCATTGTAACCATGTGTCGTTCGCCCTGACATAGTTCCCAAAGCCGGATAATCATGGATGCACCAAATTATAACAGCACGTAGAAAGAAATCAGCTGGTGGGCTGCTATATAGGTCTCGAGTGAGAACACCCCTCCATAGCTGTTGAAGTTCCTCCACAAGAGGCCCCATGAACAATTCAAAATCCTTTCCAGGACTTTTTGGACCTGAAATGAGCAAGGCCATCATGTAGTTTGATTCTTTGGTGCAGACATTTGGAGGCATGTTGTAAGGGATAACAAGCACTGGCCACATGCTATATGTGGCGCTCTGGTGGCCAAATGGGTTAAATCCATCTGAAGCTAAGCCAAGTCTAATGTTTCTCGGGTCAGCAGCAAACTTTTCGTGCTTCTGATTGAAGCTTTTCCACTCACTACCATGTGATGGATGGCTCATTACATTTTGATCTCTGAAATCCTGGTTCCTAGAATGCCACAGTACATCCTCTCTTGTTTTAGCATCATGAAACAACCTCTGCAATCTTGGTGCAATTGGAAAATGTCCCAGAACATTATGAGGAATCCTCTTCACAGCATCGCCATCTTTCCATCTTGATGATTTGCATTTCGGGCATTCACTTAAGTTGGCATAATCCTTCCTGAACAGAACACAATTATTCTTACAAACATGGATCATATCATATCCTATTCCAACTGCACGAAGGAAATTCTTCATTTTACTGTAGGTGTGTGGCAGCTCACACGCATCTGGGTAAGCTTTGCGGAAAGCAGCCAACATTGCATCGAATGATTTGTTGGTCATCCGCTCAGATGTGTTCACCTGAAGAAAGGTGACCATAGCTGAGAATACTGACAGCTTATTTCCTGGGGTGACAGCCACGTTGCATTGTTCCAACATGCGGGCCCACCGCTTTTCTTCTGCAGGTGAAAGTTCACGAAATGCATGAGCATTTCGTAGCATTGTTTCAATGTTGGTCAAACTCACTGGATCCACCACCACCTCCTCCTCCTCCTCTTCCACCTGAGCATCAGGCAGATCAAGATGGTGATCTGCTGCTTCCATGTAGTCAATAACATTGACGCTCACAGCTTCACCATGATGAACCCACCTAGTATATGTGACCGACATCCCATACAAGTGTAGATGATTTTGCACAATTGAATGGGGTCTTGTAACTAAATTCATACAACTGCTACACGGGCAGAGCACATCTGATTTCGGACCACCGTACTCAGCTCTGATAAAGATGAAGTTTTCAACCCCCTCGACATATGCAGCGGAGAATCTTCGAGCAGAAGTTATCCAAGTCCTGTCCATCTGTTAGACATACAAATTAGTTCTTCTACTAGATATTACAGGAAAAACATATATGATTTTTTATGAAGTCCAAAAGAAAATACCTAGGTCGATGTCTAAAGCTATGGCAAGATATTTGGACGAGCAGATCTAAGTAACGAAATATATGTAAAGCTAATTCAGCAAACAGATTTGAGTGCTAAATTATGGCAGGCTGTTTCAGCAGTCAATGAGGCCGAGCACACAGCCATTGAACTATCGAAGGCCATCGCAGCAACAAAGATCGAGTATAAAATGGTGTAGAGCTATTTCACCTAACATATTGGCTACTAGACCATGGCAATCTACGTCACAATAAATATATGGCAGGATATTTTAGCAACTAATCGGCCTTGGCATGCCATCTCAGCTAAGCAGATTGAGTGCAGAACAGGGCAAGGAAGCTTCTTAAGCAGAGCATATTGACTGTAAACTACTTCGGCAAACAGTGAGATTAACAGCGTCTATCAGCTAACATTCAGCGCTACACCGACATGCACAGGGCCTTAGTCTAGAATGCGCGTGCCGTGGGAGAAGCTGACCGCCGTGCGTCTCCACACGATTGTCGCCAGCGGTGGCGGCGCTGAGCGCCGTTAGGCTCCACAAGAACGTCGCTAGCGGTGGCGGCGCAGCTAGAGGACGACAGTCTACGAGAGCGTACTGTGGGAACGAGAGGATCGCTGTGCGTCCCCTCGATGAACCGCGGCGCTGATGTA
>NC_057796.1:323291592-323302470 GCF_018294505.1 Triticum aestivum | reverse complement strand
TGGCTAGTTGGCCGAAGGGCGGTTGAATCTAGGATTTGGGGGGATTTTTGGGTGGGGGAGGATTTTCGCGCGGTGGGCAGGGGGAGTTTGGCGCATGGTCGATTTCTCCAAGTGCAGTCCCACGTGTCAGTGAAGAGGCAAGCCGAAGCGCGTTCCGTTTGCGTGAGCCATGTGTAGGACCGAACGTGTGTGGGGTGCAATGCGACCGCGACAGGGGTGCTGTGAGTGTACCACCTTTTTTCCTTTTAAACTAGGTGCTTCGCCCCCTCAAAAAAACTTGTTGCTTCGCGCGATCTATCGATACTACTACTAGTAATCCGGTAATCCCGACTAAAACGGCGCGGTCGGGTCTTTTCCCGCGCGATATGCTGGGAGGTTGGCTTAGTTGGGTTTTCTAGGACGAGTAATGCTACACCTACGTAGTCCCAGTTACGTAATTAACATAATGTGAAACATGTGAGCTGTTGATTGTAGATTGGGGGGAGGGAGGGGCCCACCACCATGAAAATCAGGGGAGGAGAGAGGGAGGCAATTTACGTTAACCCTTTCATAGGTTCCCGTAGATGTAGAAAAATGTGAAATGCGTGAATGTGCATTTGCAGATAAGGCCTTCCCTCGTTCATCCTTTTCTCCCACAAGATCTTGATCTTCCGTGCAACGCATGGGCATCTTGCTAGTACTCCTACAATATACTATATTATTGTGAAAGTTCATATACACCAGCCGGGATTAATGCAAACACGGCAGATTTTCATTACATTTCGAACTTTTATAGGACAGAAAAATAAAAGAAACCCGACCCTAAACCTATTCTACGGCGGCGACCGACGTCCTCCATCTGCGATCTCCATGTACAGGGGCGGGGTTCAAGACCTGTGAAGTGAAGGTGCGGTCTCCGGCGAGGAAAAGTAGAACACGGGAGACTGACCGGCCAGTTGGCACACCGTGCCCTGCCACCTCCCATGCCCTACTCATCCTCGGAGGAGTCCCCGACCTCAGCGGTGCCGGACGTTGGATGGCAGCAAGTAGGACGCGTGGCTGACGGTACTCCCGTTGTCGGTCGCCAGCGTGGCCACCGCTTGTGCGGCGACTTGAGCGAGAGCGGCGACCTCAAGCTCCATCCCCGAAGACAAGCTCTCCCGCAGAGTGTTCATGCTTGCGGTCATGGCGGATGTGGTTCCAGGTAGGAGGACGATGCGCTATGGTGTGGAGGTTAGCTGGGCGTTGCCGCTTTAAGTAGCGCATTCCGGTTAGGCCAAGCGTCCAGGTGCGTCATTAAGTCACCGGAGTTGGTTCCTCGGGCACCGAGCCTCTTAAAGACGGCATACAGATGGACGGCATGAATGCGGGCAGCTGGAGCCGGCTGGGAATGCACCGCGCGATGGCGCGAGGGACGAGGGTTTTTGTGTGCCAGGGTAGTCAGCTGCGGTCGTGGCAACGTTGGAGATGCCCTTTGCTCACATGCAATCGACGCATGTCATTGAAAAAGCAAGACGACCCGGCATGGTCTCAGGTCCTGAGGATGCAGTTGGCCAAGCTACACCACTCCGCGGACGCGTCCCGACGCCCCGTGCATCCTCGACGAGCCAGGTGTTGGGGGTGTGTTTGGATTGTGGCCAAAGTGCGCCTTACCAAAATTTTGGTCATGACCCAAAGATTGGTCTTTGTTTGGATGGTTGCCATTTTTTTTTAGGTTTTGGTCATGACCCAAATATGGATGGTTGCCATTTTTTGGCATGCGAATGAACTCTAGCCAACTCTAGTTCATTTTTCTTCCCGATGTCGGCCAAATCATGGGCAACCAAAACCTCAACCAAAATTTTGGCTACCCAATGCTTTGATGGGGCAACCTTGGGCACAAACCAAACATACTAGCTGTTGGTCGTGCCACAGCACTAACGCCACCCTCGGCACACCGAAACCGACCGTGTCTAGCGACGATGAGCGTGTCGCTCACCGCGGTCGCCGTGTCCAGAGGAGGTGCTGGAGCTGCGCCACGTTGTTGGCCCCCACGGCCCACATGAACGGTTGCCGGTGGCGAGGAGGTCGTGGGCCAGCTCCTCCATTGGACTAGTTTGCGCTATGTCGTCCTGACAGGTGTGCCCCACATGTCGGTTTCCCTGTTTTCCCGGCCATATTCGAGCATCAGTGCTCCGCGTTGCGCATTAGGCCTTTCACTATGTAGGCCAAGCGAAACAACTTATTGTTTATTTGAGCCGGTCAAGTATAATCATGTGGCGTTTGCTTATTTCTCATTCATCTCCAACCCTCTTCTCCATCGATCATGTCGCCCTCCGGTCGAGTCCATCCTCCCGCATGCCTCATTTGAACATTCTGCCGAGTATCATTCGCATGTGGGCCTAGACCATGCTTGTATTTCCAATGTTTATTTGTAATTTGTCTGACATGCATACAAATAAACGGTTTGTATGAAGTTTCACTTTGCCTCCACTACGTGTTGCTTCGCGTCTTAGTTTTGGCATCCCATTCGGTTCATGCATGCCCCGACACATGTTGACGAGATCGATTGATGTTCAGAGATCAATTGCGTGTCACGCAAGGACATAAAGGTTTGGTTTATTTCTATGATAGAAATGACCCGCGGGGGGGGGGGGGTCTGTGTGGATCAGAGGGAGTATATTGTACGTTCATAAGCAAAACGAACATATTGTACCCACCCTAGTCCTCTTTCAATCAATCTCCGTACCCCGAGATGAAATCGAGAGAGAACGAGTGGGGGCATGTGTGATACCTAAGGCGGATTCAAAATTTTGAACCGGTGATCATAGCATCCGCAAATCGTATATAAAGGGTATTCAATGTTCGTTTCGTTTTTGAACGTACAATATACTCCCTCCTATCCTTTCTAGTTTACATATAAGTTTTATGTGTAGTCAAAGTATCTCTACTTTGATAAAAAAAAGTATCAACATTCAACAACGCCCAATCAATATTGTTAGATTTGTACGTACTCCTAGATTTGTAATCGAGATGGTTTCCAATTTGTTTTCAACCACGTGAATGTGCTTGTTCTCGCGCATGCTCTTCCTACTAGGATTTCGCCACGTATAGCCAGTCCAATAGTAACTTTTTTAAGCTCCCTGTCCAATAGTACTAGTGGAGTACTGACAACATCTGTACTAGAGTATGCAGTGCTCATAGTTGTACTCCCTCCTTCCATTTATATAGGGCCTATGTGGAGGAGAGAGATGTGAAAAAGTAAGGGGAGTGAGCTCTCATGCAAGAGCCTAGCTATATATATATACTCATTCGTAGTTAAATACGTAGAACAAATATGAAGAAAGAGATGGAGAGGAGATGGAGAAAAGTACTAATACAATAGCCAACCTTATAATTCTTTTTGCGGGAAATAGCCAACCTTATAGCCCACACTACTGTATGAGTGCATATAATAGATGATGGCTATAGATGACATGGCAGTTCCTTATAGCCATCGACTGGCTATATTATTAACCATGCTCTAATGCGTTTTTCAAAACCGCATTTGACTATTGACAAGATTAATAGTACATGAGATGTATAATGTGAAAATTATATCATTTGAAGCTCCTTTCACATATGTATCCCTGCCTTACCCTCCCTTTCGGTCACTTACTGGCGGACCCCATGCTTGCTAGGCCCCGCATGTCAGTTACTCAATGGGTTCGGCCACGTCAGGGGATCCTCATCCATAGTATACTCCCTCTATTTTTATTTACTCCGCATAAAATGACGCGGGCGGGGGAGGGGGAGGGACGTCGGTTTGCTCTCAACTGCGGTCCCACAAGCGAGCGAAAATGCAAGACGAAGCGCGTTCCATTCGGTGAGTGACGTGGAGGGTCCAGCGTGCTGGGCTGCAACGTGAAGGCAACAAGAGCGATGTACAATCAAAACCGATTGACCGGTCGTCATCGGAACCACTATTCACACCAGAACTTCGCTGCTCGGCCTACGCCAGCCACTGCCCTAAAACCACACCTAATCTCCAGCCCCTTCCCCCACCTTTCGATCCCCTAGCCCGCATCAAGCGTCCCCTAGTCCGCGGGAAAGCCATGGTGCGCCGCAAGATCACGTACTACAAGATGCTGACGCTGGAGTGCTGCGCAGAAATCGCAGCGGCGGTCGGCGCCAGAGACCTCCGTTCCCAAGCTCGCTTTGCGGCGGGCCAATCCCCGAGTTCTCTGGAGCCAAGCTACAAGGAGCAGGAAGTCGATCCAATGTTCATGGCGGAGGTCGCGGCGCAGAAGGCCCCAGATGGGTATGAGACGATGGACGTCGACTTCGTGCCGGCGTCCGAGTCCCCCATGGTGCAGGCGGACTAGCGGTTCAACCTGGCGATACTAAAGGAGGACCGGGAGGCAGAGGCTCAACTCGACGCAGAGCGCGCGCATGCCGCTGCCATCGAGGCTCTCCTGCAGGCGGAACCGGATGTTGTGGATGTGAACCGGGCGGCGAAGGCTCAACTTGAGGCGGAGCGCGTGGATGCCGCTGCCATCGAGGCCCTCCTGCAGGCGGAACCAGATGTCCTGGACTTGAACCGGGCGGCAGAGGCTCAACTCGATGCGGAGCGCGCGAATGCGCTCTCATCGGGGCCCTCCTGCAGGCGGAACCGGACGTCCTGGACTTGAACCGGGCGGCGGAGGCTCGACTCGACGCGGAGCGCGCGGATGCCGCTGCCATCGAGGCCCTCCTGCAGGCGGAACCAGACGTCCTCGACTTGAACCGGGTGGTGCTCTCGTCCGTGCAAAGCGTCCGCACGCTCCGCGTGAATGAGTAGCTGGAGGCCGAGGACAGCCACGGTGCGGAGACACACGTCGGCAGCTACGGCTGGTTCGCACCGGCAGCCAAAGACGACGAGGCCGTCTCGTTCCGCGAGTAGTGATATTTTTTTATGTTGTTGTTTTTATGGATCTTTTGCTATGTAAAAACTTATATTTTTATGCAAGTCTCCTGACTTGGGTCAGTCTACCATTTCAGGCAGTTGGTTGAATATCCTACGTCTCCTAACCCTTCTTCCTCACCTCTTCTTCTTCCCCAACAGACCACCGCACGGGCCGTACGGATACTCCCCAACATGCGGTTGGATAAACATACTCTATGAACGAAAATTATGTGTCAGCGGTAGGATGGCTGAGTTTGGTTTGTTCACATGCAACATCACATGTCAGTGAGGGTGCGTTCCCTTGGTTGGGTTTGCGACGTGCAGGAGCGACTGTGCATGTGAGGGTGCGGTGCGACCGCGGCGTGCAGGAGCGACCGTGTGAGGTTGCGGTGCGACTGCGACAGCCGTGCGCAAGTGTACCTCCTTTTCATTTTGAAAACTTTAGGCAAGCTTGGCAAAAATGTGTGGCGAAGTATGGCAATGCAAGGCCTAGACCCAAACAGGATAAGTACGTAGTACTACGTACTAGGAGTACTAGTGTTAAAAAAGAAAGGCGGGGTTTTCCTTCACGGGATTAATCAATACAAATCCTCGTTTCACGTGTCAATTAATGCGTATTTTTTCTCCAAAGCCCAAAGAGCTAACCATCTCACTCTCGCTTGATTAATGAAGCGCCATGCAAACCAACCTTCTCACTTCCGCATGCATGCAGGGGATATTAATGTCCTTCGTTGCTAGTACGAGGCAAACCCCATCAATTTTGCTTCGGTTAGTGTTAGTGGCCTTTTGCAAATTGTACTTTTGATATACTGGCCTTATGTACAAAAAAATGGAGGTAGTAACTATATTTGACTTCCTTCCCCATTGCGGTGACGTCGAGGATATCTCGAACGTTGTGGTTTGGCGAAGTGCGTTCGACGGAGAACACCATTGAGGGAGACCATGGTAAGTCGTTCGCAAGTGCCGCCTGCAAGCCGAGACAACCGCCTTATTTGCATCCAGGAAGTCCGTTGAACCAAAGGACGTGTAAATGTACTAGTACTACTCGTACACAATAGCATCGTCCATCCAGCTTAGTGCGGTGAGATGGTTTCTCCAAGAAGACGATGGAGAAGCGGAGTCGGCGAAGAGTGAAATGATGGTTGCTTCGTCCGTGCTTTGTGATTTGACGCCTCACTGCTTTGTGATTTGTGATAGAAGGGACAGGGGAGTAGACTCTGTCCTCTATACTGTACAGGCGTCCAAGCACGGGAGAAAGAGGAGAGACGTTGCATTTTTCTATTACCTCAATCAATCAATCAGGGAGCTTTGGTTCCATCCTTTTGGCTTTGGCAACACCGTCCACAATGGTTCCCACGATGCCAAAAGCTATTTTCACATTTGGCTACACATTGTGGATGCCCTTAACCGTACCACTTGGTTTTGCTCCTGTGTGCTATCTATACAAATCTCAATTATATTAATCTAAAAAATTATAGAATCAAGATTAGTAAAAAGGAGGTGATTTTGCCGCGCGGATGGTGGGGGAGGTTTCTTATTTTTAGAGGACGTTGTCCTGGCGGTTTGCTAACATGCGGTCCCACGTGTTAGTGCTTTACCAAGCCGATCCGCTTCCCACATGAGGCAGAACAACGGCAGAAGCAACACGTGGTTAACTTGAAGAAGATGAGGGAGAAGCGGATTCAACAATGAGTGAAATGATGGTTGCTTCGTCCCTCCAACTTATTTTTTTAGCATTATTACTTCGTCCCTCCAACTTAACTGCGGGAAAGGTGCAGCTTTGTGATTTGACGCCTAATTGCTCATTACTACGCCGGCGCCATGACTGGGTGCTTCACCCCGGCTGCTCTGCACTGTATTCCGGTATGGCACGTGGACCCGGTAGCTTGATGCCCCACATGTCGGCGAAAGGGACTAGAAGATTTATGAAAGCGAGTGCTCCACTCTTACGATGGAGGAGTACACGACACGACGGCCCAGTGAACTGTCACTTGTACTCTATATAGTACTATAGTTTTGCTGTTTCGCACGATCCATCGATACAAACCCGATTAAACAGGAAAGGGCGGGATATTTCCCGCGCGGTATATGATACTGGCCATACATTTCAAAGGCAATTTTAATGTATGCAAACTGAATAATTAAGTAACAATATGATATCTAGTAAAACTAAAAACACATATGATTTATTGTGTTAGAGTGTAGTAGTAGTGCTGTATTGCATAGTTGTTAGATGTAACATGCGAGAACGTGTAGAGATGTAGTTTTGGAGGGCCTACAGAGAGAAAAGCGTAATACGTTCACCGAACTTCAGAATAAGCTGATTACGGTCACTATATACGTTTTGCGGTGATTATACGGTCACTTGCTCATGGTTCAGCATCGGATTGCACTCTGTTGACCGGCCAAATAGTCTGCGTGGCACCATGTCGACTAGTTAAATTGACCACGTTCCTTGTGGGTCCCACCTGTCAGTTCACATAGGGAAAAGGTCAGATAAACACAAATTTACGCAGGCGCGACAAGACTCCACCCCGTGCGCGGGAATCACCTGGTTGTGTATGTGTCTATCAGGGCCTGATGTGTGCGCATGCACGTGTAGGTTGATCACTTGAGCGTGAGAGTGTGTGTTGGTCGTGTGGTGTACTGGTGTGTGCATGCATGCGTGCGTGTGTGCGTGTGAGTGTTGCGTGCGTGCGTGTCTGCGTGTGTACGTGTGAGTGTTGTGTGTGTGCGTGGGTGCATGTGTTCGTGTGAGTGTTGCGTGCATGCAGTTCGTGTGCATGCGTGCGTGTGTGTATAATCACCACACCAGCTCATGTGTGTTAAAACAGACGTCTCAGCATACCAATACAAGGCCACCTTGTCCGTTGTGCCCACGGTCATGACTTCGAACCACCGTCCAATATTTTTTGTCGTTTGTTTTCATTCTTACTAGCAAGATGCCCATGCGTTGCACGTAACATCAAGATGCATTTGTATGACTAGTTTATCTTGTGAGAGAAAAGGATGAACGAGGGAAGGCCTTATTTGCAAATGTGGAGAGGTGTGTGGGTACATCTTAGGCAAAATTGTCATAGTTTCTTTCCTATCCGTCAGATATAAATCTGACGGCCTATATTGCAGGATGGCAGGCACACCATCATCACCAACCCTGTTTTTTATAGGAGTGTATTTTATCCCTACTCTTATAAAAAGCATAGTCAGTGATGATCGTGTGCCTGCCATCCTGCAATATAGGTTGTCCGATCTATATCTGACGGATAGGAAGGAAACTATGGCAATTTTGCAAAAAGATACCCACACCCCTCTCCACACTTGCAAATAAGGCCTTCCCTTGTTCATCCTTTTCTCCCACAAGATAAACTACTCATACAAATGCATCTTGATGTTCCGTGCAACGCATGGGCATCTTGCTAGTATTTTATAAGAGTGTAGATGTAGAGTAGATACAAGCCGACAGGTGGGCCCGATGGTAGTGAGATAATGTGATGCAACACTAGAGGTGCCACGTGGAGCGTTTAACTGGTCAACTAGTCGTGTCTTGAGCAAATACAGAGTTGTACGATGATCTCGTGACTGTATAATAACCACAAAACATAAATGGTGACCGTAATGAGTGGATTCTGAAGTCCAATGTACGTATCGTGCTTTCGCTTCAAATACAATGACCGTCACTGTATATATCGCGAGAGAAAGATGAAACATGCATGAATGTGCTGGGGGCTTACTTTTAGAGGACCTGGAGATAGTTTGTGTGCGTACGTGAAAGGGGCGTAGAGGGGGGGGTATGCGATGGAGAGAGATGCTCTTCGTTTCTCTTTATTATGACTAACTTTATATATAGTATAAAAATATACAAATTCATAGTGCGGAATAAATATCATTGTGGGCACCATGCAATGCAAGCGTTCATACTCCTCCATATAACTTTGTAATGTTGTATATATGTAGAAATTCTAAAATATTTTTTTGGCCACACTTTATTCAAAAGGAATGTTTGTATGCGAAATAAACGTGAAGAGAGGGCTTTTTAGATCAATGGGGTATGTGATGTAACATGTGTGAATGTGTAGTTGATGCATTTGGCAGGGCCTAGAGAGGTATGTGTGTGTATTACGTATTCGAGAGAGGCATGGATAGAGGGGCCGATAGGGGGGCGTGGGAGAGATAGCACGAGAAATGAGAGTGGTCTAGAGAGAGAGAGACGAATATGACGTCACGGCGAGAGATTCCCTTGAGTGTGTATATGCAAGGGGGAGTGGATAGAGGCACCAGGAGAATATATTTTTTTGTGTGTGGTGTCTGTGTTGGTATCTGTGGGTGTGAGAAGATAACAAGACATGGGGGCAGAGGGTGTGTCACCGCGTGAGGTCCGGTGGGTCGAGGTGAGGCCCTTCGTTCGGTTCCGTCCTGCGCCACATTGGTCGGCCCGTGACGCATTTAGGGAGACCCATGGATGACTAGTCGTACAAGACAAAGATAGCATAATTGTGAAGGACTCTATGTCCACTGACAAAGCCGGTAGGATTTGTAACCCTAGGTTCTCGGACTAAGGTAACCCCTTTATCTCTGATATTACTATTCATCCAACCTAACTTTAAGGGGCATCCTACAGAATGCTCTGCTAGAATCATACTCGTCGATTAGGAAGAGAGGTGTGAGACAATGCGTGAGAGACATGCCTAAAGATAATGTGCGTACAGGAGACACGTAGGCAGGTCTATGTATATAGAAAGGGTCGATGGGGATTGTGTGTGTGTATGCTTGTGAGAGGAAGAGTTCTTGTGATAAAGGTTAGTGAAAACAGTCGTATGGTTACGAGAGGGAGGGAGGGTTATATCGAGAGCATGTGTGCGAGAAAGACACCTCGGGAGAGAGTGTGTGAGCATGTGTGAGAGACCACCGATGGAGACAGAAACTACACGTACAAGATTGCTGTACACATTGATTAAAGATATAAATTGTATCCAAATATTAGGATGGGATCATGATATTTGTAATT
This sequence comes from Triticum aestivum, assembly GCF_018294505.1. Classification (NCBI taxonomy): domain Eukaryota; kingdom Viridiplantae; phylum Streptophyta; class Magnoliopsida; order Poales; family Poaceae; genus Triticum; species Triticum aestivum. The sequence continues at coordinate 323,292,583 of NC_057796.1, read as the reverse complement.
CATGCAAGGAACGGTCATTGATCCATCAGACATCTAGATTCTATCGAATTTGAGCATGTCTATGTTATTATTCGACACAATTGATCCACATAGTTAGTATTTTGAACTCCAGACAATGCATCGCTTTAGCAATCGAATATAAACGTGAGTATAGTTCATGTTGTGTGTGTAAAGCACATTATACATACGAAAGTTACACAATAAACATTATAAATAGCTACCTATGAACTAGCATACATTTGAATTCAACTTAAGGTGGTTTTAAAAAATCGAATCAACATGAAGTCCATTCAATTATTTGAATTTGATATCATGGCATTTGTAAATCGTACCTAAATTATGGGGGCACCAATCTTTGCTCTGATTTTGTACATAATAGCATATGTAGTCGTGTACAAAATAGATTCTAATTTAGCTCCTCCATTCCAAAATAATCGTAGTTATAGGATTTTCAACTGTCAAAATTTCAAAAAGAAGCGGATAATTTAATGAGGTTTTCAAACATACAAGGTCAAATTTAACGTTGTCTATTTAGGTCAATCCTCAAAGTTCAAGAGTACTCTAAACGTGAATGCTTGTGTTTCAAAATTTCGAACGAAGCGCCAAAAGAGCCTCTACTTGCCCGAAACCGCGTGAGACCAATGTTTGGTAGTACAAGAAAATTACTTTTCTAATAACTCCGACCCGTGAAACCTACCGGCCCGACGTCCAAAGGTCTAAACCGGGGTAGGTTTGTAGCTTCATCTAGACGCCACGCAACCGCCTCCGAAAAACATTCATACACAATGGCCGCCTAAGCACACATGTGCGCGGCGGAAATCGCTCCCGCCCACTATTTGGGACACCTGGGATTACCATCCTACCCCCGACCCGCAGTAGGTCCGAAATTCAAGAGGAGGGCAAAGTTTGTACTTTCCCAAATTTCAAACAAGCGCGTCCCATCTTCTGTTCAAAAAAGCCAAAAACAAGCGCGTCCCAGACCGAAACATGG
>NC_057796.1:323128648-323291188 GCF_018294505.1 Triticum aestivum | reverse complement strand
CATTCATACTCCGTGGGCGCAAAAACTACCTCTCCACCAGCCGCGAAACCCCGGCGTCCTCCGTCCGCCACCCCATTCCACCCATCAACCGCCGCCCTCCTCCATCACGCCGGAGCCGATACCCCGACGTCGTCGTCCACTGCAACCTCAACCGAAACGCCCTCCACGGCTAGTAGTTGAAGCCGAGGCTGAGCCGTCCGTACCCGAGCCAGTTCAACCACGCCGTCCTGCGCCTCACCGCTGCCGCTCCAACTTCGCCACCCTCCATCGCACCGGAGTTGTTCCTGCTACGCCGTCCTTCGCCGCCTCGGATCTGCTTCCCCTCCGCCGACATACGGCCATGGCAACACAGTCAACAATTTGGCCATGGGTTCGTCCAAGCCTACACCCTCCAGACCATCGGTTTCCCCGGCAAAAAGAAGAAGATCGGCGCGAAATGTGGAGGTGACCACACCGGCAACCGAAAATGGTACTCCTCTTCCCTTATTCGTGCAAATCTTACGTGTCTGCTTGCACGGTATTCATCCCACAGAAGACACAAGTTGACCACTTCTTCTTGATACTATATGTTCCTAGTAACTCGCGATGCACAAGGTTTCTCCTCATATACTATTTCACCTTTGCTAGAGGTCCGTCGCCCCCCTGAATTTCAATTCCTGGTCAGTTGATTCCCAATTAACGGAAGCATTCCCCGGCGTAACAGGCGCTAGTCCGCCTATTACGTCGGGGAAGCAGCACCTCGGTGTTTATCTTAGGGGCGTGTGGGGCCTACAGCTACTGGCGCCCGATCTGGAGGTCGGCCGGGATTAAAGGGATGGCCTGGGGGCGCTGCCAAGCACGGCGGTGGTGTGAGGTCGAGGGGAGGGCGGGGCGGCGGAGGCAGGGGTCTGGGCCGGTGGTCGTTGGCGGTTCGAGAAAGATCGTCAACAGTGACTGGCGGGAGGTAGACGAAGGCCATCTGCCCGTTCCTTATAGATCGGACGGTTCATTGAAAAAATCGACTGACCTATTTATTTTCAGTCGACTGTTATCTTGACATGACCACATGTGGTGGTGTGCTGGAGGAGTACCTGCATTTCCTGTGCTCATATATTAGAAAATCATACAGAGTAGAATCTAATTTTGTTTGCCATGCAATGTTGTAGAGCTATCATATGTCTCCTGTCATTTATTTTTCAGCCACCTGCTATCTGCTACTTTTACAGTGCACTAGTTCTGCACACACTTCACCCATACTCTCACTATTGTGTTTTTATGCAAGGGTATTTCAGACCCTGCCTTGACAGAAGCAGAAAAGATAAGAGAGAAGTCGCTCCAGCATGGTACGCGGCTAAGCCAGACACCTTTCAAGACTTTAAAGGGTGTAGTGTTAGCAGATGGAGACGGGGAACGTAGCTCTGGAGTTGATGATCTCGCTCGCCATGAACCACCATCCTAGGTGCTTGCTTTAACTTCACAGTGTCATATGTGGTTGCATGGTCCATATGGTGTCTAGCTTGTATTCGAAAGGCCGAAGTCGGTCTTTATTATGATAAGGAAAGATATTTTTTACATGAACCACCATCCCGTGAGCACCAGAAGACAAATAGCTAGTCAGGGCACTGGCCGAGCCAGTGACAAGCCCAGCAAAGAGAGGCATCACCTGGAAGCCAACTAAAAAGCCGCGATGGTGGCGAAGCAGCCCGCCTCCCACCAGGCTCTCAGGTCCTAGATGATCATGCTCACCACTCCAGCCGGATGTCTAGCTTGTATTGCTTCCAATTTGGTTAAATTGCATCTGCTTAGCTTACACATTATACCTTTGAATATGACATGCCTTTCTGTTTTTGGTACATACTAGTACATCTGTGTATTAACCATGTTCTTACATCAAACTAATGTTCTTGTATATCCCTCATCAATCACTTATGATGAGGCAGTCAGGCAAGCGGAATACTCCTCATTTAAAGAATGCAGCGTCAGCCTCCCGACATGATTCTCAAGAAACAGCAAGGCTAGATGAAGATAGTGAACGTAGCTCTGTAGTTGATTACCGCATTTCCCCTACACTAGCATCGCAGGTGCTTGCTCTAACTTGGCAGCGTGATATGTGATTGCATGTTGCATATGGTGTCTAGATTGTAATTCTTCCAATCTGGTTAAACTGCATGTGCTATTATGCTTAGCTTATACATTATACCTATTTTTGTGACATGCCTTCCTGTATTTAGTACATAGTACATCTGTCTATTAAGCATGTCCTCACATAAAACTATTTTTTTTGTATCCCGCATAAATCAATATGAAGAGACACCTTCAGTATATGCAGTGTGATATTAGCTGCATCTTTGATATGATTTATAGCATGCGCTGCTTCTAATTTGTTGAAATGCCATTTATGATGGGACACTTTTAACTTGGCAGAGTCATATTGGTTGCATCTTTCACGTGGTGTCTAGCTTGCATTGCTTCTTATTTGGTGAAATGGTTTCTGCTTAGTTTACACAAATAGTTGTGAATATGCCATGTCGTCCTATTTTTCATATTATTCCATCCTGGAATCATGTGTTTGCCTTACATCAAAGTAGTGATTGTCAGTATCATGCACGAATGAGTTCTGAAGAGTGAATTTTATTGCTTTTTCTTGTCGGTTTTACTTGACAATTCAAAATCAATAAAGCGGAAGGAAGTTAGCAAGGCAGCGGATGAAGGTGCTCCTTCCAAATGGAGGCCCTCTACAGATTCTACTCCTCCATCCCCCCAAGATGATTTCCAAGACAACACATGCATAGACACTCAACGTAGCTGTGTTGGTGATGAGCACGTCTCCCCTAGTGCACCATCACAGGTGCTCCCTCTAACTTGGCACTGTTATATGTGGTTGCATGTTATGTACGATGTCTAGCTTGTATTGCTTCTAATTTTGTTGAATTGCATCTGCTTACTTTACACATTATACTTGTGACTAAGACACGTGTTCCTGTTTTTAGAACATACAATATCTGTCTATCACACCATGTTCTTACATCAAAGTACATTTGTTCTGAAGAACTAAATTGTTATTCGTTTTTCTTGTCGGCTTGACTTAACATGGCACAGAGAAAGAGGAAGCAAGATAGAACGATAGGGAAAGGGAAGCGGAACAATCCTGCAGATTCTGCTGGTACTGATGGTGCAATAGAAGGTCAAAGTCCAGCGGAAAATTCCACCGACAGGGTATCCCATGCTACACGAGCTGCAGAACAAGCCAAACAAAAACAAATAGCTGCCACCAAACAAGTAGAGACAACCCTAGTTGTTGCAACACCTTCCATAGTACCACCAGCTGCACGATTTACTCGTTCGTCAACTCAGCTAGCAGCACGTTCCCAAGCTCCCTTGTCACCTGACACTACTTCCAAAGCACTCTTGACACAAGATGAGTTGGCAAGATCAGATGAACTTTGTGAGCTTCAACAGCAAGAAGGTAGTTGCTGGAGTCAAGTTACAGTTGCATGCTTCTTTATATGTAGTCTCACAGTTTGATGTACACTAACACTTCCTATGTTTGTTGTTGGACTAGCACCTAGGCGCAAGAGGAAACAAACATCAGGGATAATGCTCGATAGGTTAACTAAATCTAGAGGAGGAAGAATGGAGATCCGTTTTGAGGAAGGTTTTAAAAGGCCACGTGATGCTACAGAGTCAGCCAAGTTAGTATCAGAGGCATCGGTTGCTGTTAGGTGTCATGTACGTATCCTCCCAACATGGATTCAGTACAGGAATGACAAAGAAGAAACCCAGTTCAACACCTTCCTCGACCATTTATCTCTATGTATGGTTATGTATGGAAACTATTAATATTGTGTTGCTCTGTCCAATACTTTCTAGGTTGCTGATAATGAGACTCCCATAATTTTCAACAGATGAGGTTCAAGTTGGATAGCCAAGATGATGCAACCAAACAACCTTGCACCCATGTTTTCAAGTCTGCTCTGTGACAGTATCGGTATAACTTGAGGAAAACTCACTTTGAAGGCAAGGCTAACAGTGAACTTGCCCAAACATCTCCAGTGGAAAATATATCTGATGAAGACTGGAGAGGCCTCATTAAACACTGGTCTGATCCGAAGTATTAGGTATATTATATATATGTCATCAGATCACATGTTGAAGTCCTATTTACGCATGTGCCACACAAATCTATCTTCTTGTAGGTGAACTATTCAAAGAACAAGGCCAACCGTACGATAGTGAAATTCCAACAGACGACAGGATCTCGTAGCTATATTGCACACTGTGAGGCTCTTGTAATTAGCTGATGTTTCACTCTTTTTGTTGTACCATATTATCAGTTCTATATTGACTTGTTCCAAATGCAGAGGAAAGCCCACAAGGACCAAAAAGTACCTGAACCAAATGCTGTGGAAATCTTCAAGGACTGTCACACCAGCAAGAAGAAGGGCATGACTACACCTGTCAAAGCCGCTGTTGTAAGTCCTTAATCCTCATGCCTTTTAACTACTACTTACTATGACTTGTGCCTTGAACTGCATGGTTTGCAGCCAATGTCTATTACTCTTTTCAATTTTATACACAATTGTCTTAGCGTATCATTGCACCTTACAAGGTTTAAAAGTGAGGAGTGATGTTCCTTTGATCTTGACCTGTAATCTAGTTCCGTGCTGGACTTGCCCACACAACGTTACAATTGCCTGTTTGTCTGTTCTCAGTTGTTTTGTGATATGAATGATGTCATACTATGCTTACCGTATTATAAACTTCGTCTCTTTATCCTTAGCCCTCAATACAATGTGAAGAAATAGACAATACATTAGCGATGGTACATGGTCATATGTTTGGAACCTGGTTTTATTATGTACTTTGCAATAAAATACAACTATTATTTTACATGGGTTCACCAGAATAAGTTCTGTATATAGACCAAAGCTATTTTGTTTGGTTTTGCTGCCTCCTTAATATCTTCTGTTCTGGTACTACTAATGTAAAACCACAACTTTTCAGCGAGCTATGGAAAAAAATGGTGGAACCGCCACCTTTTGAAGGTGGCGAGGCAACTATAAGAGCATCTCCAGCCGCGCCCCCAGAAAGGCCGCCCCAGGCAATTTTTTCGCGCCGGCGCCGAAAAAACGGCCCAGTCGCGCCCCCAGGAGCCCGATTTTCGCCGGCCTGGGCCGAAATCAGCGCCGGCGGACCCAGGCCGAACCCGACACGCTGGGGGCGCCCGGGGGCGCCCGGGCGAGTGGTTTTGGCGCGAAAGAGCCGCGGGCCAGCTGCGTCAGTGACACCGCGCCTCGTCTTCCCCCAACGCCTCGGTTTCCCACGGGGAATCAATGGCAAGGCTGTCGCCGGTCAGCCTTGCCATTGATTCCTCACGGGCGGCGCATCACGGGGCGGCGCGCCGATGCCTCCCCTCCCTCGCACGTGTACACACGGGCGCGGCGCGGCTATATAAGCCGGTGGCCTCGCTCGCCTCTGGCCACACCAGCCCCACCCTAACCGCCGAGCTCTACCTCTCCCGAGCGCCGTCGTTGAGCCCTCCCTCTCCCTCTCCTGTGAGCCGCCGCGGAGCCCTCCCTCTCCCTCCCCCTCTCCCGATGGCCGAGCGTTTCCCCGGAGACGAGGCGGCGGCCAACGGCTTCGGCCGCCGCACGCTCCGCGAACAGGAGTCGTGGCTCCTGTTCCAGGCGGACATCCCGGCGCCACCGGACATGCGCGCCGGGCCGACAGGGTGGAGGCTCAGCAACGGGGGAGTGCCCATTCCCCCGTTGCCCGACGCCGTGGGGCGCCCCTCCTACTTCACCGATGAGGTAGAGATCGTGCGTGCCTCACTCACCGACGCCAGCTCACCCTCCCCCAGTACGCCGCCGACAACCACGCGGCTTGGGCGGCGTACTTCGAGCACCGTCAGCAGCAGAGGCTGGCGTCTATGAACGGCGCGGCGGTGGTGGGCATCCTGAAGAACAGCAAGGGGCGCCACCTGTGGTGGGGCATCCCCGGCCGCACGCTCGAGGGCGTGCTGACGCACCTCTTGGGCGGCAACAACCTGCCGTTGGCATACCCCCCAGCGAGAGCGGCCGCCCCGGCGCACCGCCGACGCGACGGACAATGGATGCCAAGGAGGTTCAGCTCCTCCTCTTCTTCCTCCTCGCGCTCTTCCTCCCACTCCTCCGGCTCTCCGGCGTTGCTCGGCGTCAAGGCCGAGCCCGCGGAGGAGATGCCGCTCGGCTGGCGCACTCGCAGCACCGGCATCATCTTCAACGAGAGCGACCGGAGCGCCTCCTCGTCGGCTCCTCCTCCGCGCTTCGTCACGCCAAAGACGGAGCCGGGGCTCGCGCCGGTGAAGACGGAGCCGGATCTCCCCGCCGTGAAGACGGAGCACGGCGACGTGGAGCTCGACGACGACGCGGCCCTAGAATGGGTACGCCAGGACTCCCTGAAGATGGCGAGGGAGCGCCAGTGTGCCGCCCTGCGGAGCTTCGCGCAGCGCCGCCGGGGCCACGACGAAGGAGGAGTCGTCGTCATTGATGAGAGCGATGACGACGACGCGCCGCCGCCGCCACCAGTCCGCCATGGCGACGGCAGGGAGGGGTCCAGCAGGGGCGCCCGCGTCAAGGAGGAGAAGGCCGACGATGACGACGACGGTGAGGATGGCGGCGACGACGGCGACTACTCGGCGTTCAGCTAGTTTCTTTTTTGGATTAGTTATATATTTGCTATGTAATGAAAATCCGCGAACATGTCTAATATATGCCCAAGTTTGCCGAAATTTAGTCGTGTTTAGCCGAACTTCGCCGAACTTTGCCGAAATTTGCTATATATTTTTCTTTTCTGAACGCGCCTGGGGGCGGCCCTAGGGCCGGCGACTGGGAACCAACTCGCCCCCAGACCGATTTTTTGCGCCGGCTCACCCCCCAGGTGGCGATTTTAGGCGCCCCCTAGGGGGCCAAAGGCTGGAGATGCTCTAACCGCAATGTCAGCTCTTGCTGCAGTGGGTCAGTACCTGTCCACTAACAGTGCCAAAAGCACGTTCCTGCGTAATACTGGGTTGGTTGTTAAGTCAATCTCGTCCAAACTGCCTCATGATCAAGATATGCAAGCTCAAAACAATGTTGTATCTGTGCTCCAGACACAACTCCATTCCCTAACAGAAACCCTTTGTGAAACAAGGAGTGACATTGTTCGATGTTGTCAAGATATGCATGGTTTTGAAACCAAACTATCAGACATTTGCTATGTTGTTCAAGATCCTAGGAGAACTGAAGGCGAAGGTTATGGTGCTCCATCGGACAATACAGCATGAAAACGTAACAGTCAGGTTAAATGAACTGAGCTTCTGAACTTCTGGTGGTGCATTTATCTGCTAGACTGTTAACTTTTATGCCAACCTTCATTTTGTTTTATAGTTGTAATTTGTTTTCGTGCGATACAAAATTTGTTCTTAACGTGCAGCCACCGGCTGAAGAAAACAGCAAGCCATTTTTGTATAGTGTAGGGTGTTCCCTATATTTGCACTGGTGGCGAACTTTGATGCCCACCGGCTGTAGTTTACATGGGCCTCCTATGGGCCGTAGAAACGATGGGCCTTCTAAGGGCTGTAGAAACAATGGGCCTTCTACGTGGCATAGAAACAATGTGCCTTATACGGGTCATAGACACTATGGGCCTTCTATGGGCCGTATCATCAATGGGCCTTCTACGGGCTTATGATCGGTTGGCCAAACATGGGCCAATAACAGACCACATTATGGCCGTAAATGGGCTAGAGTTGAAATCATCCGTTCATGGGCCGACCATAACGGGCCGTCGTTAATCGGCCGTATTTTGATGACGCTATGAAAACGGCCCAACGTATTAGCGGGCCACAAACGGGCCGACCGTAACCACGGGCTGAATTTGGCCCACAAGCAGAAAATGATAGTAACGACCGTAAGTAGACGAATATGGAAATGAGCCCAAGAATAAATGGGCCCCGAGAAGGTCGAAAGATAACATGGGATGGAAACGGCCCAACGGAATAATGGGCCGTTAATGGGTATAAAGTGATACACTGTTCATTACGGGCCAGTTTCACCACGGGCCGTTAATGGGTATAAAGTGATACACTGTTCATTACGGGCCAGTTTTACCACGGGCCGTTAATGGGCCGAGAGTAATAAGGGCCTCATATGGGCCGAAAGACGTCATGGGCCATACATGGGCCGGAAGTTAAAACAGACTGAAATTATATTGGACATCCCAGATGACGCTACTGGGCCTAATTCGGTTAGGCCGTAAACGGGCCCTGGGTTAGCGGGTTGTAAATGGGCTATATGCGAACAGGCCGTTAACAGGCTTGCCGTGGGCCGGCCCGCCACCTTTTTACCAAGTCAAATAGTCCGGCCTTTTCACAGGAATTGGCCTCTGTTGGGTCGTGCCACGTGTCGACGTATCATAGGCGCTTTGTGTCCAATGAGTGGATGACATCTGTCCCAACGATGAGCCGACACATGTTTCCTCCAGCCAATGATGATTTTACACGTGGAAAATCCCCATTGGTCGGGGCTGTGAACAGGTTATCGGATCCAAAACCGGACCCGATAGCTTAACGGCGTTCCGTTACGGTGGATGCCATGTGTCGGTCACCCTTGACGAAAGCACTTCTGTGACGCACGATTTACCGTCATGGATGTGGACACTTCCGTGATGATAATTTTGGTAATGTCATGGAACACTTCTACGACAGCACAAGTATGACTATCTTGACTCTGTCATAATTTTTTCATGGATGTACATGCATGACAGAAAACGTGACCTATTGTGACAAGAATGTATCATCACGGAAGTGTATTTTTTTGTAGTGGAAACAACACATATGTATCATTACCCGAAAGTGATTGACAACCCCTTTAACACGTCGGGTTGCGAGGTGTTCTTATTTGTGTGCAGGTGATATTTACGTTGTGTTGCTTGGTTCTCCTACTGGTTCGATAACCTTTGTGTCTTCACTGAGGGAAATACCTACCGTTGATGTGCTGCATCATCCCTTCCTCTTTGGGGAAATACTGACATAGTCCTAGCAGACAAGAGCTTTTCTGGCATTATAGTCAGAGAGCAATCATTGACCACCATATCACAGAGAAATCTCCCGGTCTTCTTTCTTGCTGTTTTTCTGGCAGATCTGAAATATGTAATCTTAAGACTCAGAGGGTGAGAGCTATGTTGTTGATTTTATGGCAGACCCCAAGGTTTATGGAGATGAGAAACATTATGGTTGGACCATGGAGGAAGAAGAAGACTATGATCCGAAGGGGAAAGAAGAGACAAGCTCAGATGAAGACGAGGTTCCCTTACCCCAACATGGGGACATGCACCTGGAATTCAAGAAGTCAAGTCTCCCCAACAAAGCAAAGAAACCTAGGATCTAGTTTATTCTTTTTCGTCTCTTGCAGGAAAATAAGCAGGAATTATGCAAAAAGATACTGAATCTTGAGTAGGAGATCGTTGAATTGAGGGAGGAAAATTCCATCCTCAAGCATAAGCTGAGGAAGAAGGACAAGATCGCAACTACCTCATAACCACCACCATCTTCTTCATCACCAAAGGAGACTTGAGTTCATGGTATGGACACTCCCCAAGGCTTGTGCCAAGCTTGGGGGAAGTGTCGCGGTATCGTATCACCGCCACTATCTTTGCCTTTATCTATTTTAGTTCGATCCTTAGTTATGTTTTGATTTAGTTGAATAAAATTTTAGTTCAATCCTTTCTTTTCGAGTGCTTGATTAGTGATCTTTCGATGTAATCATGTGCGAGATATGTAATAAAGTTTAGTTTGATCTTCGCTTTCTTTACTTTCATGTTCCAATAAAAGGAACAGAAATAAATGGAAAAGATCATATACTAATCTTATGGTAAGTAATGACATCACATAAGGAAGAGTATAAGTAGTAAAATTTATTGGAGACTAACAAACATAGCATTGGTCAATGATGCAATTCATGAAAGAATTAACAAGGGAAGAGAAGATTTACATGCAAATACACTATCTTGGACATCTTTTATGATTGTGAGCCCCCATCAAATTATTATATGCCAAATTGTTGACGTCGAACAAGGAAGACAACGTAATGATTTATGTTTGTTCATATTCACATAGAAGTTATATTGTCATAGATCCTTTAACATGTGGTGCTTGCTCAATATCCTTGCTAGCCAAAAATTCTGCACTAGGTAGAGACACTACTTGTGCATCCAAATCCCTTAACCCAAATCTTGTTTTGAGAGTCCACCATACCTACCTATGGATTGAGTAAGATCCTTCAAGTAAGTTGTCATCAGTGCAAAAGGGCAATAAAAATTGCTTCTAAATGTGTTAGATCATTTAGTGTAAAAGAAAATTGAGCGTTGTACGAACTTGTGATGGCAAAATAATAAAAGCGACAAACTGCATAGTAAAGGTTGCTATCACACGGGGCAATACAACGTGACGTTCTTTTGCACTAAGAGATCGAGCATACAAACAAGAAGTGCATGACAACCTCTGCTTCCCTCTGCGAAGGGCCTATCTTTTACTTTTATGAAAGAGTCAAAGTATTCCTCTATATACCTTTTTATTTTCTCTTTTTGCAAGCACCATGTGGTGAGGAAAGATCTAGGCACATATATCCAGTTGGATATGGGTGGGCATGAGTTATTATTGTTGACATCACCGTTGAGGTGAATACGTTGGGAGGTGAAACTATAAGCCCCTATCTTTCTATGTGTCCGATTGAAACTCTTTGCTCATGTGTATGTGGTGAGTGTTAGCAATCATGGAAGACTATATGATGGTTGAGTATGTGGACTTGCCAAGAGGCTCCGATACGTGATCCTTTCTGAAAAGATGATGATTTGTAGTTGCAAAGTTGACTGAGAACATAGTTTGTTTGTTTTCAATAAGGTTTATGCTTTATAATTCAAAGTTGTGATGAATTGTTACTTGTTCATGAGAAGTTATATGATATAAGTTATATGATAAAAGTTTTTGATAAAGTTTCATATTAAAGGTTCTATAATAAAGTTTCTTGTTGTTTTTATCGACACCTCTCTCTCTAAGCATGTGGACATGTTTTTCGATTTTGGTTTTCGCTTGAGTACAAGTGAGGTCTAAGCTTGGGGGAGTTGATTCGTCCATTTTACATCATGTTTTTCTACTATTATTTATAATGTTTTATGCATAATAATGCTTTATGGAGTAATTCTAATGCCTTGTCTCTCATAATATGCAAGGTTCACACAGAGAGGGAGAATGCCGGCAGCTGGAATTCTGGACTTGAAAAAGCTACATCAGAGTTACCTACTCTGCACATCTCCAAATGAGATGAAACTTCACGAAGATTTTTTTATGGAATATTTCAGAATTACTGGAGCAAATAACTACCAGAGAGGCCCACCAGGTGGGCACAACCCACCTGGGCGCGCCTGGGCCCCCAAACATGCCCTGGTAGGTTGTGCCCCCCTCGGCCCACCTCCGGTGCCCATCTTCTACTATATAGGTCTTTTGACCTAGAAAAAATCAGGAGACGGCTTTCGGGATGAAGCGCTACTGTCTCGAGGCAGAACTTGGGCAGGAGCACGTTTGCCCTCCGGCGGAGCGATTTCGCTAGGGGAACTTCCCTCCCAGAGGGGGAAATCATCGTCATCATTATCACCAACAACTCTCCCATCTTTGGGAGGGCAATCTTCATCAACATCTTCAACAACGCCATCTCCTCGCAAACCCTAGTTCATCTCTTGTGTTCAACATTTGCACCGGAACCTTAGATTGGTGCTTGTGGATGACCAGTAGTGTTGATTACATCTTGTAGTTGATTACTATATGGTTTATTTGGTGGAAGATTATATGTTCAGATCCATTATGCTATTTAATACCCCTCAGATCTTGAGCATGATTATCATTTGTGAGTAGTTACTTTTGTTCTTGAGGTCACGGGAGAAATCTTGTTGCAAGTAATCATGTGAACTTGATATGTGTTCGATATTTTGATGGTATGTATGTTGTGATTCCCTTAGTGGTGTCATGTGAACTTCTACTACATGGCACTTCACCTTATTAGGGCCTAAGGGAATTCATTGTGGAGTAGTTATTGGATGATGGGTTGCTAGAGTGACAGAAGATTAAACCCTAGTGTATGCACTACTTCATAAGGGACCGATTTGGATCCAAAAGTTTAATGTTATGGTTAGATTTTATCTTAATACTTTTCTCGTAGTTACGGATGCTTGCGTGGGGGTTAATCATAAGTAGGAGGTTTGTTCAAGTAAGAACATCACCTAAGCACCGGTCCACCCACATATCAAATTATCAAAGTAGCGAACATGAATCAAACCAACATGATGAAAGTGACTAGATGAAATTCCCGTATACCCTCAAGAACGCTTTGCCTATTATAAGAAACCGCTTTGGCCTGTCATTTTGCCACAAAAGGATTGGTCTACCTTGCTGCACTTCATTTACCGTTACAGTTACTTGCTTGTTACAAATTATCTTTCTATCAAACTACTTGTTACCGACTATTTCAGTGCTTGCATAAAATACCTTGCTGAGAACCACTTGTCATTTCCTTCTGCTCCTCGTTGGGTTCGACACTCTTACTTATCGAAAGGACTACGATTGATCCCCTATACTTGTCGGTCATCAGCCGATCATCAGGCAAGTCCACCAGAGTCCACACTTTGTTCTCATACATGGATCCTATCTCAGATTTCATGGCCTCAAGCCATTTATCAGAATGTGGGGTCATCATAGTTTCTTCATAGTTCGTAGGTTCGCCATGGTCTAGTAACATGACTTCCAGGATAGGATTACCGTACCACTCTGGTGCGAAACATGCTCTGTTCGACCTACGAGGTCCAGTAGTAAATTGATCTGAAGTTTCGTGATCATCATCATTAGCTTCCTCTCTAGTTGGTGTAGGCATCACGGGAACGGATTTCTCTGATGTGCTACTTTCCAATTCAAGAAAATGTACAATTACCTCATCGAGTTCTACTTTCCTCCCACTCACTTCTTTCGAGAGAAATTCCTTCTCTAGAAAGTTTCCATTATTGGCAACAAAGATCTTGCCTTCGGATCTGTGGTAGAAGGTGTACCCAATTGTTTCCTTAGGGTATACTATGAACAGTGCCAAAATACTATTTTGAAGTTTTAGAAAATTCTGAGAACAAATCAACATGTTTATATGAATGTATATTACACTTGTGTAAATTTTGGTGCCGAAATAAGTAACCATGTGAGTTACACAAAAATGACAAAATTGTGATTTTGGAAAGATGAACAGTGCATGCATTATTCACTACTTGGATATCACCATTTTGTCATTTTTGTATAGGTCGCATACTTACTTATTTCATCACCAAACTTTACACATGTGTAATATACATCCATATGATCACGTAGAATTTTTTTCAGAATTTTTTGAAACCTTAAATGTGATTTTCAAAGTATTTAAAATAAGGTCCTCCAATACACCCGGGTTCCAAAAATCCACTCTCATTCTTGCTCCCATAAATTTTTTGCTCACAAAATCCCTATGCATAGGAAGTGGGTTAGACTTAAATGTGCTATTCATATGCTTCATGATGCTCTTATTATGTTTCAATTCTTAGCTTTTATGCGAGCATCATTGAAATCATCATGCCTAGCTAAAAGGCATTAAAGAAAAATGCTTGTTGGGAGACAACCCAACACTTTTACCTACTGTTTTTGTGTGTTCACATTATTAGGCTACTGTAGTAATCATGTTTTATTGCTTTTATTTCAATAAAGTGTCAAGTAAAGCCTTTGGGATAGTGTGGATGATAGTTGACTTGATTCTGTGCAAAAACAGAAACTTTTGCGTTAAGTGTAGAAATTCTTATCTTTTACTGGAATGTGTTAAACTTCTGAAAATTTTACAGTTTATGGGTATACAAATTGTCTACGTTGTCCTAAATTTTCAGAATTTTTGGAGTTACAGAAGTATGACCTTAATTCTGATCTTTACGTACTGTTCTGTTTTTGACAGATTCTGTTTTCAATGTATAGTTTGCTTGTTTTCAAGTTTATATAGCTTATATTGCTTAATATAAATTGTGGAAATGATAAGTTACAATAGGCATTGTGTGAGAACAATTATTTATCTTGTCTTTGAAAGTACCAAAGTGAATGATTTGTCTTTATCAAACTAGCCCATCTCATGAAGTTCCGTTAACTTTTGTGTGATTGAAGTTTTCAAGTTTTGGGTGCAATATCGATATGAGGAGAATAAGGAGTGACAAGACCCTAAGCTTGGGGATGCCCAAGGCACCCCAAGGTAATATTTAAGGAATATCCAAGCAACTAAGCTTGGGGATGCCCCGAAAGGCATCCCCTCTTTCGTCTCCAACATTATCGGCAACCTCACTTTGAGCTATGTTTTCATTCGTCACATGATATCTATTTTACTTGGAGCGTCAATTTATTTTGTTAGGATTTTCTTGCTGTTATTTATAACAATTTTTTGCATCTTTCATTTCAATAAAAGTGGCACTGATAGCCTTTACTATGCTTATTCTACAAGTCTACATGTTGCTGTTTGAAAACAAAAAGTTTACCGCTGTTGCAAAAATTCCCTAGAAAATTCAGAGTGTGATAAAATTTTGAAACTTTTTGCACAATAAGAGCTGATAAATTTTATACGGTGTGTTAAATTTTCAGAATTTTTTGAGTTGAATAAGTGTTGATAATCTTGCATTCTTTACTGACTGTACTGTTTTCGCAGATTGCTGTTATGTTTGCATTATTTGCATATGTTTGCTTGTTTACTGATCCTATTTGAGGATAGGAGTCTTAAATATGCAGAGGCATTTAGTATACAATGTTAAATAATAATTTTAGTGATTTGCTACAGTAGAGAATGATAAGATTTTTGCATTGGTTTATACTAACTTATCTCACGAGTTCGTGTTAAGTTTTGTGTGGATGAAGCTTTTGAGATTTAGGAAAACCGTGATATGAGAGGAATTAAGGAGACACAAAATCTCAAGCTTGGGGATGCCCAAGGCACCCCAAGATAATATTTCAAAAAGTATCAAGCCCCTAAGCATGGGGATGCCCCGGTAGGCATCCCACCTTTTTCTTCAACAATCATCGGTTAGTACCGGTTGAGCCTAAGTTTTTGCTTCTTCACATGAGTTGTGCTATTCTTAGAATGTCATTTTATTTTCATTCTTCTTGTTGTTTTAATAAAGTACTTAGATCTGAAAGTTTTTAAATAAAATAGAGTCCTCAAATAGTTGTCAGGGAGGCTAAGTAAGCGGCATTCACATCCTGTCAACGAAACTCTTTTCTATGGAGTTGCTCTAGTGCATCACTTCTATCTTTTTGAGCACGGCGTGATTTAGAATTTTTGAAGAAATTCGCTCTTGCTTCACTTAAATTAATTTGAGAGAAAGAAATATTATGCTCATGATCTTCATTTATATCTTTTTGGAGTAGCTTGTCATTTACTCTTGTGCTTCACTTATATCCTATGAGTAAGTTGTCAAATAAATTGAATGTCATGAAGTTGGAATCATATCATGCCTAGTGGTAGCTTCACATTGGGTTTAGAAAGTGAAATATTTTGAGGCTTGACAACAATATTTGTCATACAAGCAATTCACGAATAATTAGTATAAGGAAGAGAACTTTCACATGCAAATACACTATCTTGGAAATCTTTTGTGATTGTGAGCCCCCATCAAAATATTATATGCCAAAATTGTTGACGTTGGATCAGGAAGACAACGTAATGGTTTATGTTTGTTCATATTCACATAGAAGTTATATGGTCATAGATCCTTCAACATGTGGTGCTTGGCCCCCATCTTTGCTAGCCAAAAATTCCGCACCAAGTAGAGATACTACTTATGCATCCAAAAACCCTTAAACCCAAATCTTATCTGCAAGAGTCCACCATACCTACCTAAGGATTGAAGAAGATGTTTCAAGTAAGTTGTCATCGGTGCAAAAAGGCAATAAAAATTGCTTTTAAAGTGTTAGATCATTTAGTGTAAGAGAAAATTGAGCGTTCTACGAACTTGTGATGGCAAAGAATAAAAGCGATAGACTACATAATAAAGGTTGCTATCATAAGGGGCAATATAACGTGACGTTCTTTTGCACTAAGGGGTTGAGCATACAAACAAATAAGCGCATGGCAACCTCTGCTTCCCTCTGCGAAGGGCCTATCTTTTACTTTTATGTATTTACTTTTATGCAAAGAGTCAAAGTTTTTCTCTTTATTCCTTTTTATTTTTATCTTTTGGCAAGCATCATGTGGTGAGGAAAGATCTAGGCACATATATGTAGTTGGATATGGGTAGCATGAGTTATTATTGTTGACATCACCCTTGAGGTGAATACGTTGGGAGGCAAAACAATAAGCCCCTATCTTTCTATGTGTCCGGTTGAAACGTTTTGCTCATGTGTACGCGGTGAGTGTTAGCAATCATAGAAGACTATATGATGGTTGAGTATGTGGAGCTCTTACTTAAACTCTGTTGAATAAGTTGAATTGAAATTGCTTGGTGACTAAAGAACATAGGTTGTTGAGTTTCAAGAGAGTTCATTGTTTGAACCTTAACACGTGAATTGGTTGCTACTTTAACATGAGAAATTTTATGAGAAAGAATTACTATTATGATGCAAGGAAACGTGATTGAAATTGTCATTGATAAAACTTGTACACTTTTCTAGCATTCACACTTCATAAATTATTTATTTTATCATTTACCTACTCGAGGACGAGTATGAATTAAGCTTGGGGATGCTGATCCGTCTCCAACGTATCTATAATTTATGAAGTATTCCTGCCATTATATTATCATTCTTGGATGTTTTACAATCATTTTATAGCAACTTTATATCATTTTTTTAGACTAACCTATTAACCCAGTGCCCAGTGCCAGTTGCTATTTTTTGCTTGTTTTTTACATCGCAGGAAATCAATATCAAACTGAGTCCAAACACCGCGAAACTTTTTGTGGATTTTTTATGGACCAGAAGACCACCAATGGGCCACAACAACACCTGGGGGGTGCACCGAGGGGGGCACAACCCACCAGGGCGCGCCTGGGGGCCCAGGCACGCCCAGGTGGGTTGTGCCCACCTCGGTGGCCTCCCGCACCCCCTCCCTATAAATATTTCAAAAACCCTCGGGGTTAACCTAGATCAGAAGTTTCACCGCCGCAAGGCTCTGTAGCCACCGAAAACCAATCTAGACCCTGTTCCGGCACCCTGTCGGAGGGGGGAATCATCTTCAGTGGCCATCTTCATCATCCCTGCGGCCACCACGATGAGGAGGGAGTAGTCCACCCTCGGGGCTGAGGGTTTGTACCAGTAGCTATGTGTTTAATCTCTCTCTCTCTCTCTCGTGTTCTTGAGATGTCACGATCTTGATGTATCGCGGGCTTTGTTAATATAGTCGGATCATATGGTGTTTTCCCCTCTTTATCTTGTTGTGATGAGTTGAGTTTTTCCCTTTGAGATTTTGTTGTTATCGGATTGAATACTTTTATGGATTTGAGAACACTTGATATATGTCTTGCAATTGAATACTCGTGGTGACAATGGGGTATCGTATTGATTCACTTGATATATGTTTTGGCACTCAACTCGCGGATTCCCGAGGTGACATTGGGGTAATCTATGCATAGGGCTTGATGCACGTTCTTGTCTTTGTTTCTTCGATAGAAATCTTGGGGCACTCTTTGAAGTTCTTTGTGTTGGATTGAGTATTATGAATATGAATTTACTTTCGTGTTATTTTAGTACTAACTCTAGGATAGATCGAACGGAAAGAATAGCTTTGTGTTATTTTAGTACGAACTCTTGAATAGATCGAACAGAAAGAATAGCTTTGAGGTGGTTTTGTACCCTACAAACAATTTATTCTTATGTTCTCCATTAGATAGGAACTTTGGAGTGGTCCTTCATCGCACTTTGAGGGGTGGTTATATGATCCAAGTATATTAGCATTGTTGGGAGGTTGCACTAGCAAAAGTACGGACCCTAGGCCTTGTTTCTAAGCATTGGAATACCGTTTGTGCTCACTTTTGTTACTTGGTACCTTGCTGTTTTTTATAGTTCCTACTACAAAAATCAATATCTACTATCATTACTACACTTGTACCACCATCTCTTCGCCGAACTAGTGCACCTATACAAATTTCCATTGTATTTAGTGTGTTGGGGACACAAGCGACTTTTTATTATTTGGTTGCAGGGTTGCTTGAGAGAGACTATCTTCATCCTACGCCTCCCACGGATTGATAGACCTTAGGTCATCCACTTGAGGGAAAATTGCTACCGTCCTACAAAACTCTGCGCTTGGAGGCCCAACACGTGTCTACAAGAATAAAGTTGCGTAGTAGACACAAGCTCTTTTCTAGCGCCGTTGCCGGGGAGGTGAGTGCATGAAGGTATATATTTAGATTTTGCAATTGAATCTTTTAGTTTCTTGTTTTATCACTAGTTTGGTTTATAAAAGAAACTACAAAAAATGGAATTGAGGTTGCATCATATTATTGATCATCTTTATAATATCTTTCTTGAAAATGATGGTTCGGAAAATTGTGCTCAATTGTTAGAAGAAGAAGTCAATAAAATGTTTGGCACAAAATATTTGAATGATGAGCATGATTGCAATGTTGTTAGTATGAATTCTTTGAATATCCATGATGCTAATGATATGCAAAGTCATAAGCTTGGGGATGCTATGTTTGATGAAGATGATATTTTTAGTCCCCCAAGTTTTAATGAGAAAATTTATTATGGTGAAAGCATGCCTCCTATTTATGATGATTATATTGAAAAAAGTGGATTTGGAGAGGTCATGACTTTATTTAGTGATGTATCCACTATTTTGGAGGAGGTTGCAATTGATTATGACAACAAAGTTCCTATATATGATGATTATGGTGATGACATGTATGCTATATTGAATAATGATAACTGAGGGAGTCCTGGATTAGGGGTTCCTCGCGCGTCCGGACTATGGTACATGGGCCGGACTGATGGGATGTAAAGATACTAGACCGAAGACTATCTCCCGTGCCCAGATGGGACTCTCCTTGGCGTGGAAGGCTAGCTTGGCGTCCTGATATGAAGATTCCTTTCCCTGTAACCAACTTTGTACAACCCTAGTCCCCTCCGGTGTCTATATAAACCGGAGGGCTTAGTCCATAGGGACAAGAATCATAATCATACTCATACAGGCTAGACTTCTAGGGTTTTAGCCATTACGATCTCGAGGTAGATCAACTCTTGTAATACTCATATTCATCAAGATCAATCAAGCAGGAAGTAGGGTATTACCTCCATAGAGAGGGCCTGAACCTGGGTAAACATCGTGTCCCCCGTCTCCTGTTACCATCGACCTTAGACGCACAGTTCGGGACCCCCTACCCGAGATCCGCCGGTTTTGACACCGACATTGGTGCTTTCATTGAGAGTTTCGCTGTGTCGTCGTCAAGAGGTTCGATGGCCCCGTCAATCATCTACAACAATGTTGTCCAGGGAGAAACCTTCCTCCCCGGACAGATCTTCGTATTCGGCGGCTTCGCACTATGGGCCAACTCGTTTGGCCATCTAGAGCAGATCAATAGCTACGCCCCTGGCCGTCAGGTCAGATTTGTAAGCTTGAACTACGTCGCGGATATCCGCTGAGACTTGATCTTCGACGGATTCGAGACCACAGCAGCCGCTCCCTGTCGCCACGATCAACATGACTTAAATCTGTCATCGGACCATGCCCAGGGGATAGCGCCTATAACTGCTCTGGCCCTAGATCCAGAGCAGATTGTGCCATCCGAGGACGGGAGGCTCAACCCCGCCACGGAAGCCGCAGACTCAGCGGCGTCGGAGCCGCACACCGACCCAACCTCGAGTGGGATCTGTGTCACCGGAACTTTGGACCTGTTTTCCGGCTACAAGTTTCGAACCATGTGCGTCCGCGCACGACGAGCTTGATCAGGCATCGATCGTCGAATTCAGCTCCGCGGACATCTTTCGGCACTCGCCTTTAGGCGATGTGCTAAACTCATTAAAAACACTCTTCTTAGCGGGGGTCTCTCAGCCGAATTATATCTGGTTCGAACTGGAGGCTGACAACGGAGAATTTCGCTTCCCACCCCCCGCCCACTTAATAGCCACTGTCGAAGACTTAACCGACATGCTCGATTATGGCTCCGAAGACATCGACGGTATGGACGACGATGCTATAGAGGAACTGGCCGAAAACCCACCGTTCACCGGACGATGGACGGCCACCTCCTCATACGACGTATACATGGTGGATGCACCAAAAGAGAATAGCGGCAATGACAAGGAAGGTCCAGTTGAGGATAAACCTCCTGAGATACAACCAAAGCGCCGGCTTCAGCGGCGCCGCTCTAAATCATGCCGCAGCAAAGACAGCAACACCAGCATAGGAGAAGATAACACTCCGTACGGTGCCGAAGACAATGAAGACCCCGTTGAGGCAACTTCCGAACAAGATGAACAAGAAGACGGGCAAGTTAGCCCTGATGAACAGGCCACACACGGAGACTCGGAGGACAACAATTATCTTCGGCTCTCCGAGGATGAGGTGAGCCTCGACACCGAGGATTTTATTGTGCCGGAGGAACCTCTCGAGCAGGAATGCTTTAAGCGCCGGCTAATAGCCACTGCAAGAAGCCTGAAAAAGAAGCAGCAGCAGCTTCAAGCTGATCAAGATCTTCTCAACAATAGATGGACTAATGTCCTGGCAGCCGAGGAATACGGCCTTAAGAGCCCAGCCAAAAGTTACCTGAAGCGCAAATTGCTACCTCAGTTCGATGATGAGGCACTGGAGCCCATACCATCATCGCGCAATGCGGTTGACCGACCACCACGTGGTCGGGATAAAGTGGCAACTCAAGCCGAATACCAGCCCGCCCCACCTCACCGTAAAGGCTGAGATAAAACGGCTCTGGGATATACATATGACTTGGGGCAGGACTTGGACAGTAGAGCAGGTCAGAACAGATCGATCTATGGATCACGGGGACGTGCCCCGACACACGACAACGGCTACCTAGCCGACGCAACAATCATAATCATGCCCGGGCCGAGAAACGCAGACGGACTCCATCCAAGCTACGTCACGACGCCGCCCGATATAGAGGCACCGCACACGCACTTTGCTTCACCGACGAAGTAATGGAGCACGAATTCCCAGAAGGGTTTAAACCCATGAATATCGAATCATATGATGGAACAACAGATCCCGCGGTATGGATTGAGGACTTTCTTCTCCATATCCACATGGCCCGCGGTGATGATCTCCATGCCATTAAATACCTCCCACTAAAACTAAAGGGACCAGCGCGGCACTGGCTAAACAGCCTTCCAGAGAACTCCGTTGGCGGCTGGGAAGACCTGGAAGACGCCTTTCACGATAACTTCCAAGGTACATATGTCCGGCCACCAGATGCCGATGACTTAAGTCACATCATCCAGCAGCCCGGAGAGTCAGCCAGAAAGCTCTAGACTAGGTTCTTAATTAAAAAGAACCAAATTGTCGACTGTCTGGACACCGAAGCCCTCGCGGCCTTCAAACACAGCGTCCGGGATGAATGGCTCGCCCGCCACCTCGGTCAAGAAAAACCAAAATCCATGGCAGCCCTTACCGCTCTAATGACCCGCTTTTGCGTGGGAGAAGACAGTTGGCTCGCTCGTAGGAGCAACAGCGCTAGCGATCCGGGCACTACCGAAGTCCGAGACGGCAACGGTAAGCCACAACGCAATAAACACAAGCATTGTAATAATAATGAAATAACGCAAGACATAGCGGTCAACGCCAGATTCAGCGGCTCCAAACCCGGTCAAGGGAAAAAGCCATCCAAGGAAAATAGAGATGGACCATCCAATCTCGACAAGATATTGGATCGGCCCTGCCAGATTCATGGCACCCCTGATAAACCAGCTACTCACACTAACAGAAGATGCTGGGTCTTCAAACAAGCCGGCAAGCTTAATGCCAAACACAAGGGGAAGGGGCCGCCCAACGACAACGATGACGAAGAGACTCGCCAGCCGAATACCGGGGTTCAGAAGCAATTTCCCCCCGAAGTGAAAACCGTAAACATGGTATATGTGACGCTCACCCCTACAGGGGAGCACACGCGCGCACTATGGGACGCATACGCCATAGAGCGGGCTCCCCCAAAATTTAGTCATATCCGTCCCGAAGGTTTGGCAGCTCTGGTCATCGATCCAATTATTGATGGGTTCCATCTCACGAAAGTCCTTATGGACGGCGGAAGTAGCCTTAATCTACTCTACCAAGACACTATCCACAAAATGGGCATTGATCCTTATAGAATCAAACCCACCACAACCATCCTCAAGGGAGCAGTACCAGCGTAGAAGCTCACTGCACGGGCTCCATCACACTGGAAGTCATTTTCGGTTTGCCAAACAACTTCTGAAGCGACGGCTTGACCTTTGATATTGCCCCGTTCCACAGTGGCCACCATGCACTTCTGGGGCATACCGCTTTTGCTCGTTTTAATGCGGTCCCACTCTACCAGTGGCTACCATGCACTTCTGGGGCATATCGCTTTTGCTCGTTTTAATGCGGTCCCACTCTACGCCTTCGCAAAACTTAAAATGCCCGGTCCACGCGGTGTCATAACAATAAATGGAAATACTGAACACTCCCTCCGTACAGAGGATCGTACTACGGCTATTACAGCCGAAGTACAAAGCGGCCTCGTCAAGCCACACAACTCATCGGCCATTAAGCCGCCGGTCTCTATTAAATGGAACCGATCTATCTCAGAGCTGGATTAGCAGTTCGGCCTCCGTCGTTCACCTCACAATCACGCGAAGTTTATACCGCGCATGCATAATTATGTACTTAAAATACCCTGGTCATCGGCGGAGGCACAATACGGGCAAGCCTACAAGCACTCCCATTTCCTCCTTTTCCTTTCTAACTATTTCTTTCTATTTTATCACAGGTGACTCAAATATTGGTCATCTCACGGACTCTTTCGGAGTTCGGCTTCATACACTTACCCAAAGGCTATTCCTGTTAAAGGAATCCTTTCCCCGAGGCAAGGGGACGCAGACGTGCGACAGGAGGTCCAAATAATTTTGTGTAGACCGCACTCTCTATTTCGAGCCTGTAAAGTGCCTTCTCCCTCCGCCTTCGACCACCGGCATGTCAATAGCCTGGGTTGTGGCATTATTATTTGTAAAATGGCAATTGACATATCGATCAGGTCCCAGTGAACATAATCCGGATCCAATATTCGCTTTTTCTAAAGAGCTGAATTTTTCCGGTTGTTTCACACTCGCACCTCGGCACAGGTTGCCAGGGGCTCGATATGGGAAGAAATGAGTTGCCGACAAGTTCGAACAGCTTTATAGCACACTTCAGCGTCGCGAGTTTGGCCTTATATGCATCATCTCCGAACCATGTCTTTGGGCAATAGTTGGGTTGCCCGGCTCCTATGCTTACTACCTTACGTTCCACTATATCGGCTAGGGTAGTAAAGGGAAAACTACTGCGATTGTGTCCCGGTTTATCCGGATGAGCACCTCAATAGAGAAAGCCGAAAACTGACTGTCATGATGTGGCGGGAGCTGGTCAACCACTCGATGACTTATTAGAATCTTCGCGATTCCTTCCGTATTACACGAAGGACCGTTCTTCTGGTCACCCATGTAACGCACCGTATTCGGATGATTGAGTACATACCAGGGGCTGTATCGTAGACCCACCATCAAACTCCTATGGCTAAGTGAAAGTACTAAAGCCCTATAGTCCAATTGCCTAGTTCGCCGCATTGACACCTCCTTCACGGACCAAGACGTTGGGTCAAGAGTGATCAAGTGCTTTTCCGAACACCCCCCATATTTTATGCGAGGGGGCTGAAGCCGACGACTGGAAAACTTTCAGATTATACAAAAACGGCCGCACAGGAGGAGCCAAAACTTCTAGGCATAGCCTTAAAATATCATAATATTATTTTTACAATTTCAATACATTTCACTCGAATATCATCTCTTTCGAGCACTGACCCTCTATCAAGCGGGCACCCTCTAAGACATCATCGAAATAATGCTCTGGCGTGTGATGCTCCTTGCCTTTGGGTGGACCTTTCGCTGTAATATCAGTGGCCTTCATCTTCGCCCAGTACGTCTTGACATGGGCAAATGCCATCCGTGCACCTTCAATGCACATTGACCACTTAACGGCGTCGATACGCGGCACCGCATCAACTAGTCGTTGTACCAAATCGAAATAACTCTTCGGAACTGGCTCAGTCGGCCACAGCCGGACTACGACGTCCTTCATGGCAGAACCGGATATTTTGTGGAGCTCGGCTCACTGGGCCATCTGTTCGTTCAGCAACAGCGGGCGCTTCGGTGTGCCGAATTGTGACCAGAAAAGCTTCTCCGTTGCATACCCTTCTTGCGCTTCGTAAAACTGCGCCGCATCGGAGGCGCTCTTCGGCAAGTCCGAAAAGGCATGTGGAGAGCTCCACATTTGATTAAATGGGGAATACTTCGGATCGCCGAATTTAGTCTGTAATAAGAAAGGCTTACCGGCCGCTATCTCCCCAGCTTGCCAGATCTCTTCCCGAGCCGCTCTAGACTCAGATCGTGCTTCTCTTGCCTCTTGTAAGGCCTTGTCAAGATCGGCCGCTTTGGCTTTGTTATCCCTCTCGAGGAATTCGCACCGGACAGTGGCTTCCTTCAGCTCACGCGCCATAGTGGACATTCTCTCCTCATAGTGGCGCTGAGCAGCCTGTCTGGCTTCTAACTCATCGGCTGCCTTCTTAGCAGCCACATTACTAATCCGAGCTTGCTCCTTGGCTCGGGAAGTTCAGCCCGAAGGGTCTCAACCGCGGCAGCACCATCTACAGATATGCATGTCTCGGAATATAATTCTAGCTTCGTGCTCATGTTATTATATATGCATACACTGACCGCCCCAACACATACCTTGCGCCTCGTCGAGTCGCCTGTTAATAAGCATGATGTCGTTATCGGCCACATCAAGTTTGTGCTCCAGACCTGCAATCTCTATAGCGTGGGCAGTCGTCATGGAGGTAACAGCATGTGTTTCAATTAATTAGATTATTTCCTGGGGACATCTTTTTCGATCCTCTCATTGCCTCCCTTTGGATGCCAACTAGAGTCTCAAGGGCTACTATCTATACACAGGTGCATTTTGCATATAGAGCACAATCAAAAATATAACATTACATACCTCAAAGCCTCTTAGCAGGCCCATGAAGGCTTCATTCAATCCGTTTTTCGCAGACAGAATCCTCTCAACCACCGTACCCATCAAGGTACGATGCTCCTCTGAGATGGACGAATACCGCAACATGTCCATCAGTGTACCCGGTGCCTTCGGATTCCTGGAAGCAGCTGTAGGAGTACGGACTCCCTTTGAAAGGATATGTTTGCTTGACCCTAGAGTCGTCTCCCGCTGTAAACCGAATAGTCCGGAGCCTTTAATGTTACCCCCGTAGGGACCACACACTTCGGACCCTGGGCGGCCAAAGTTTCACCTTGGGGCGTTGTCTCCATTATCCTCTGTTGATCTGGAGAGATCCTCCGGGACGACACCTCGACGTCGTCTGCCCTGTTGGGCGAGGAAGCTTGTGGAGGCATCTCGCTTTCCATCATCTCTGGAAGAAGGTCCCCCGAGGATGAGGATTGTTGAGGAAGACCGTGTGCCGGACTACAAAACACATATTCTAGATGTTACCTTTGTAATGAGAAAAGGAACGGGATATGTTTAAAACACCTTTGTTCACTTACGATTCGGCTGGAGGCTTGTCCTTACGAAGGAACTGTGCGACAACATCACCTTCCGAGCCTGAACCACCCGACAGGGGCGTCTTGCCTCGCTTAGGAGCCCTTACCTCCCAACTTTCGTAGGCGGCCCTTTTCTTATCATAGGGAGAAAGGATGTCAGCTTCTCCTTCTCTTTTGTCTTTGGAAGAGGGGGCCTTAATCTCCCCGGACACAGTGTGTGGTTTACCTCCGGGATGGAAGCCACCTTTGCCTCCCCGCTCTCCTCATTGTCCTCTTCCACCGGCACCTGGTATGGCGCCGGGACCAGCATCCTTGTTAGCACGGGACTAGCTGAGTCTTCGGGAAGAGGAGCCGAACACCTGATTCGCTCCACCTTCTTTATCCAGCCCTAGAAGAAGATGGTTTTCTCAGTATCTTATTATGAGATGCTTATCTAAGCTATATTCGAGAGTCAAGTGCTTACCAAGGTATCCGGATGGTTGCAGTCAAGGCCGACGTCCTCTGTTTTCCTGCCTCGAAGAATAATTTCCACATTCCTTTGTGCGTTGTGCTGAAGAAGTGCTGAAGGGTTCGTGGTCCTTCCGGATTGAACTCCCACAGGCGAAGAGGCCGCCGCTGGCATGGTAGGACCCGATGGACTAGCATTACTTGGATTACGTTGATAAGTCCGATGTCCTTCTCAATAAGGCTCCGGATGCGGCTCTGTAGAGTCTGCACTTCGTCGATTGATCCCCAGTCCAACCCCTTATTGATCCATGATGCGAGCTGAATTGGAGGACCAGATCGGAACGCGGGTGTAGCCTCCCACTTGGTGCCGCGGGGTTCAGTGATGTAAAACCACTCCCGCTGCCATAAGTCGGAAGATTCAGTGAAGGATCCTTTTAGCCAAAAAGCGTTGATAAGTTTGCTCACCGTAGCACCACCACACTCCGCTTGTTTCCCATTGACTACCTTCGGCTTCACCTTAAAGGTCTTGAGCCACAAGCCGAAGTGTGGGGGAATATGAAGGAAGGCTTCGCATATGATAACGAATGCCGAGACGTGAAGAAAGGAGTCCGGAGCTAGATCATGAAAATCTAGCCCGTAATAGAACATGAGCCCTCGAACGAAGGGGTGGAGAGCAAACCCTAGCCCTCGGAGGAAGTGGGAGACGAATACGACCCTCTCGCTGGATCTGGGAGTAGGGATAACCTGCCCTTGAGCAGGAAGCCTGTGGGGGATTTCCGCGGTCAGGTATCTTGCCGCTCGGAGCTTCGTAATATCCTCCTCTATGACAGAAGAAGCCATCCACCGACCTTGAGAGCAGGTTCCGGACATGACTGGGAAGCTCAACACAATTAGATTGAACCTTGGGTGGTGGAGCTCGAGGCTGGAGAAGGGTTGGCGTGAAGAAGCAAGACGGGTCTTGGTCCCTTTATAAAGGCAATGAATACCGAACGCCTCCTCCTAAGCCTTAAAACCTGCCTATTCTTAAGGAATCATGCCAATAGGACGGTTGGGATACCCACGCCCGTATTGATGAGGATCCCGCAATAAGGGGACACGATCTCTGCTTCGACAAGGCGTGGAGCGACGGGCGAAAAAATGGTTCGATATAATAACCGGGTGGTGACGTGATATCACGTTGCAGAAAAGTTGTCAGCAGATTGGCCTTGCAAAATATTATTTCCTCTGCGGTGGTGTGTGGTATCTGTTTTGCAGAGCCGGACATGTTCGTTGCGTCCGAAGGCTGTGTTGGAGTATTCGGAGAAGGAACCCGCCTTGCAATGCCGAAGACAGTTTGCGCGTCGGACACCTCGTCATTGAAGCCTGGTTCAAGGGCTACTGAGGGAGTCCTGGATTAGGGGGTCCTCGAGCGTCCGGACGTGGGCCGAACTGATGGGCTGTAAAGATACTAGACCGAAGACTATCTCCCGTGTCCGGATGGGACTCTCCTTGGCGTGGAAGGCAAGCTTGGCATCCTGATATGAAGATTCCTTTCTATGTAACCGACTTTGTACAACCCTAGTCCCCTCCGGTGTCTATATAAACCGGAGGGCTTAGTCCATAGGGACAAGAATCATAATCATAGTCATACAGGCTAGACTTCTAGGGTTTTAGCCATTACGATCTCGAGGTAGATCAACTCTTGTAATACTCATATTCATCAAGATCAATCAAGCAGGAAGTAGGGTATTACCTCCATAGAGAGCCACTACAAAAAAAAGACACATCCGTGACATATTGGGCCGAACGAAATTTTTTCTATCATACTTATGACAATAATTGTGACAAAACACGGTATCATCATAGATGTGGTGGGGTCCTACTTCTATGACAAAAACTCATGACAGAAAATGGGCTTTTTGTCCTGGGCGGGCCGGACACGCAGCTGCATGACATTCTTTGGGCCGTCCATGACGGAAAAAACCGTGGTAGAAGCGAGGGCGAGGAAAATATCAAGGTGTTCCCGGTTACGGTGGGTGGTCGGGGCCGAGCGATGCGTGTTTCTCTCGTACACGCACGCGTGTGGGTGCGAGGCGTTGGGCTCTAACTGAACCCGAGCGATTGCACTACAGGCTACGCGTTACTGAACCCGAGCGATCAATCGATGGCTGTTAACTGAACTCGATCAAGTGGTTCCTTCGCTACTGCTGCTAACTGAAGCCGATCGATGCTGCCTCTGGATGAATAGTGAGCATTGCTGGGGGGTTTGGATGAACAGTTCCCAGTGGGGGTGGATGAACAGGACCCCGTGGTGTTGCCTCTAGATGAACAATGAGCGTTGCTAGGGGGTTTGGATGAACAGTTCCCGGTGGGGGTGGATGAACAGGACCCCATGGTGTTGCCTCTGGATGAACAGGACCCCGATCGATCGAGCCGGTTGGGGATGGATGAATAGGACCCCGTGGAGGGCTGGATGAACAGGACCACCCCGTGGAGGGCGGGATGAACAGTAGACGGTGGAGGGCTAGATGAACAGGAGCCCGTGGAGGGGTGGTTGAACAGGAGCCCATGGAGAGGGCTGGTTGAACAGTAGCCGGTGGAGTAGCGCACGGTGGAGGCTGGATGAACAGGAGCCCGTGGATGAACAGTCGCAGGTGGAGGCTGGAGGAGGTCGACGGTGGATGAACAGTAGCCCGTGGAGGCTGGAGGGGGTCGATGGTGGAGATGAACAGTATCCCGTGGAGTCCCGTTTTGCGATACGCCACACCCCTCCCGATGAACAGGACCCCCGTTTCGACCGTAGCGCTCCAACACAAGTCTGTTTCCTCCGTTTTGCGGTACGCCACACCACTCCCGATCAACAGGACCCCCGTTTCGACCGTAGGAGGTCCGTTTCCTCCATTTTGCGGTACGCCAGACCCCTCCCGATGAACATGATCCTGTTTCGAACGTGGCCAGTCAAACACAAGGCCGTTTCCTCTGTTCCGCGATACGCCAGGCCTCGTTTGCATCGGTTGTTCCGTCCAAGCCCTCCCGATGAACACAACGACGCATTCCGTTCCGACCCAGCCGGTTGGCTCCCCATGAACACGATGACAACGTTGTTTCTCCGTTCCAACCCAGCCATGTACACGAGCCCTGGCCGTACGTACGCGTGAGTAGGCATTCGAGACCCCGCTCGTATGTACGTACGTGGCCGTAGTTACTTTCTTGCACCCTGGCCGCTGTACGTACGTGTACATGCTACGTGCGCGCCTCTACTATGACATGTGTGCGCCTCTACATCGACCAGTATGTACGTACACGTTCATGACCAGAATGACAATGCTACGAACGCTTCGACCAGGTGGGTCCCGACTGTCAGGCACTTCCTTGCGTGCGAAGATGTAGCTGGTGGGTCCCAGCAGTCAGGGGGCGAATCATTTTTTTTTGCACGCACTTCCTTGCGTGCGAAGATGTAGCTCATGGTTCCCAGTAGTCAGGGGGAAATGTTTTTTCGCAAAATACGGTGGCCCGTCTGGTGGGTCCCCGCTGTCAGGTGGAGGAATAATTATTTTGCGCGTAATAAGGAGGCACTTCCTTGCTGCGGCCGTTGCTACCTCTTGAGCACTGCGTTGGTTTTCCCTTGAAGAGGAAAGGGTGATGCAGCAAAGTAGCGTAAGTATTTCCCTCAGTTTTTGAGAACCAAGGTATCAATCCAGTAGGAGGCCACGCACAAGTCCCTCACACCTACACAAACAAATAAATCCTCACAACCAACGCAATAAAGGGGTTGTCAATCCCTTCACGGTCACTTACGAGAGTGAGATCTGATAGATATGATAAGATAATATTTTTGGTATTTTTATGATAAAGATGCAAACTAAAGAAAACAAAATAAAAACAGCGCTAGAAATAGCTTGTTGTCGGGAGATTAATATAATGGAAAATAGACCCGGGGGCCATAGGTTTCACTAGTGGCTTCTCTCAAGAGCATAAGTATTACGGTGGGTGAACAAATTACTGTTGAGCAATTGACAAAATTGAGCATAGTTATGAGAATATCTAGGTATGATCATGTATATAGGCATCACGTCCGAGACAAGTAGACCGACTCCTGCCTGCATCTACTACTATTACTCCACACATCGACCGCTATCCAGCATGCATCTAGAGTAGTAAGTTCATAAGAACAGAGTAACGCTTTAAGCAAGATGACATGATGTAGAGGGATAAACTCATGCAATATGATATAAACCCCATGTTGTTATCCTCGATGGCAACAATACAATACGTGCCTTGCTACCCCTACTGTCACTGGGAAAGGACACCGCAAGATTGAACCCAAAGCTAAGCACTTCTCCCATTGCAAGAAAGATCAATCTAGTAGGCCAAACCAAACTGATAATTTGAACAGACTTGCAGAGATAAGCAATCATACATAAAAGAATTCAGAGAAGAATCAAATATTGTTCATAGATAAACTTGATCATAAACCCACAATTCATCGGTCTCAACAAACACACCGCAAAAGAAGATTACATCGAATAGATATCCACAAGAGAGGGGGAGAACATTGTATTGAGATCCAAAAATAGAGAAGAAGCCATCTAGCTAATAACTATAGACCCGAAGGTCTGAGGTAAACTACTCACACATCATCGGAGAGGCTATGGTGTTGATGTAGAAGCCCTCCGTGATCGATGCCCCCTCCGGCGGAGCTCCGGAACAGGCGCCAAGATGGGATCTCATGGGTACAGAAGGTTACGGCGGTGGAATTAGGTTTTTGGCTCCGTATCTGGTAGTTTGGGGGTACGTAGGTATATATAGGAGGAAGAAGTACGTCGGTGGAGCAACATGGGGCCCACGAGGGTGGAGGGCGCGCCTGGGGGGTAGGCGCGCCCCCCTACCTCGTGCCTTCTTGGTTGATGTCTTGACGTAGGGTCCAAGTCCTCTGGATCACGTTCGTTCCGAAAATCACGTTCCCGAAGGTTTCATTCCGTTTGGACTCCATTTGATATTCTTTTTCTGCGAAACTCTGAAATAGGCAAAAAACAGCAATTCTGGGATGGGCCTCCGGTTAATAGGTTAGTCCCAAAAATAATATAAAAGTTTATAATAAAGCCCAATAATGTCCAAAACAGAATATAATACAGCATGGAACAATCAAAAATTATAGATACGACGGAGACGTATCAGCCGTGGACCCAGCTGTCAGTCTCTCCACGTACAGTACTCTTCCGATGGAAGTCGGTCGTTGACCACATTGACCACACCGCGCCGAGAGCACCAGGACGGTGGACGATGGCGAGGCCTAGGAAGGGGACGACGCGGAGCCAGGGAAGATGCGGCAGTGGATGCCCACGCGGAGAGGAGTACGAGGGTTCACTGGTTCGGCTGCGGTGTGAGGCTGTCGTCGCCGCAAAATAACAGGGGGGTGTGGGTGAGTAGAGGGATGGCCTGGCCAGCGGTGGGAGTAGTAGGGGGCGGTGAGGCCTCCGCGGCATCGCAGCCGGCCACAGGAGGCAGGAGCACGAGGCACGACCGGCGCTTGTTTGGGCGGCTGGAGCAAGAAGAGCAGAGGTTGAAGAGGCACTACGGCCGTTGGATGGACATCGTATGGTCAATGGAGCTAGAATCGTGCATATTGACTAAGTTGACAAAGCCCTCCGTCCCCGTCAACTTAGTAGGCCCACAAGTCAGCCTCCCACTATACTGGGTCCCAGCTAGCAGGGGGAGTATTCATTTTTGTGCGTAATAAGGAGGCACTTCCGGTGGGTCCGAGCTGACAGCGGGGGAAACATTTTTTCGCAAAATACGGTGGCCCGTCCGATGGGTCCCAGCAGTCAGGGGGAAAACGTTTTTTTGCCAAATATGGTGGCCCGTCCGGTGGGTCCCTGCTGTCAGGTGGAGGAATAATTATTTTTCGCGTAATAAGGAGGCACTTCCTTGCGGCTGCCGTGGACCCAGCTGTCAGCCTCTCCATGATAGTACTCTTCCGATGGAAGTCGTTCCTTGACCACATTGACCACACCGCGCCGAGAGCACCAGGGCGGTGGACGACGACGAGGCCTAGGAAGGGGATGACGCGGAGCCAGGGAAGACGCGGTAGTGGATGCCCACGCGGAGAGGAGTACGAGGGTTCACTGGTTCGGCTGCGGTGTGAGGCTGCTGTCGCCGTAGAATAACAGGGGGTGTGGGTGAGTAGAAGGATGCCCTGGCCAGCGGTGGGAGTAGTAGGGGCGGTGAGGCCTGCACGGGAGGCGGGAGCAGGCGGTCCCGTCGGCGCTGGATTTGGCGGCTGGAGCAAGAAGATCAGAGATTGAAGAAACACGACGGTCGTTGGATTGACATCCAACGGTTACGTCTACTAGAATCGTTTGTTGACGTATATAATAACTAAAAAAATCTTGCATACGCGTCAACTTAATAGGCCCATAAGTCAGACCATTCCCTCTTTTTTTTAATAATTTATATATAGCTCATTACGACTTCTTATGCAATTTATTGCCGTCCTTTTTTTTGGTTGGCCAGGGCCAATTTTGCATATTTCTGTGGGTTCCAAACTATTTTTAATACCGAAATGTCGAGCCAGATTTAAAGTACTTTGAAGATATATTTAAATTAGGTTAATGCCCAGTGAAATAGGAATGTGAAAATGTGAAAAAATTCAGAAATTATAAAGTAATTGCCAATTTGTCATCTGTTTTTATATTTAAAACCAATTTCATATTACTTTCAAGATTTGTAGGCGTCTTGAAAGAGTTGCAGCCCATCAGGGCGTAGAAAAATAAATAGGCCCGGATTGGGTATTCTTCAGAAAAAATAAACTCGGCTCATTTTCACAAAGAAAAATAGCTGGGCTGGTCACATGGTGAACATAAAATATAAGCCTGGGCTAGACGGGCCACAGCCCAGTTCAAACCCTGCCCCGTCTCAACAATAACAAAAAAATACTGCTCGAGCAGCTACATCCCAGGTGTCAACCGATCTTGTGATGTTCTCTTGTCTATTCACTATATACGCTCACAATGTCGTGGGTCCCAGATGTCAGGAAAACACTAGGAGGAAGCATTTTATTTTTCCATACGCTGACATGGTGGGCCCGTACTGTCATCCTCTCCACGTACTTCTGCCGATTCCTGTTGTTTGTTGACCATGTTGACAACGCGAGAGGGCGGCACCGCAGCGAGCGCACCAAAGCGCGCGGAGGACGACGTCGTTAACAATTTAGGAGACGGTGGGGCGGCGATGCGTGCGCTGAGGCGCATCCAGTCGTGGGGGCGGAAGTAGGCGGCCCCACCGGCGCTGGTTTGGTTTTGGCGGCTGGAGGAAGACAGGACTAAAGAAACATGACAGACTGTAAAAGCAGCAGGAGTACTTAACAACCTTAACTGAAACTAGCAGGGGCACTTAACAACCATAGCTGAAAGCAGTATGAGTACTTATACAGGTTCAAAACTGTACAAAGCATGCCTCGAACACTACTACTTTGCCTACAGTTAACCAAGGGTGAGGCCGCCAAGCCCCAGGACAAGGCCCAGGCGCCACCCCGCGCATCCACAACCTTCTGAAAGCGGCTTCATCTCGCAATGTGGTCAATAAACAGGATATTCGCTTTAGAGACATGGAAAAGCAGGAACATAATCTTCTGTCCTATTCTCCAAGATGGACGGGCCTTCATTATTTGAGACCACCCATGAATAAGTATCTTTTCACCTCCAAGGGGAATGGAGTAGGTCGACATAAACATCATGTTGTGACCAAGCGCAAGTCTGACCCGACCATGGTCAGGCATCTGTATAGGAACAATAGAACTGGGCAGTTTCTGTTTCAAGAAGATCACTGCTGTAAAACTGTGTATAAGCAATAGTTTATGAACAACATATATAACAGAAAACAGCTCGTACCATAAGTTTCTCGACACAGTTGGACCTGTTCAACGAGTGCAGCAGTGGCACACATATCCCACGTGGCTACTTCTAAAGTTAAATTGTGATTAGTTAGACATAATAGGTGGATTAAGAAGTAATCGAGGCAACAAGCAAGAACCAGATACAAAACTAACATGGATGAACAATTGGAATGACGTCAGGGTGGAAGATCGCAGTGAAGATGAGACCAGGTTCTGCTATTTCCATCAACATTCGTGCGCCAACTTTCAGTATGTAACACTTGAGAATGTTTATCCAAGTTCGGCCATAAAAAAAGCAGCGATCTTCTTGGTTCATGAACCCAACTTGAAACTCATATCCATGGCTTGTCTTCACTGTTACCATTAAACTGGTGTATTCAGT
This sequence comes from Triticum aestivum, assembly GCF_018294505.1. Lineage (NCBI taxonomy): Eukaryota > Viridiplantae > Streptophyta > Magnoliopsida > Poales > Poaceae > Triticum > Triticum aestivum. The sequence goes on along the minus strand of NC_057796.1, from coordinate 323,256,682 downwards.
TATGGCAAGGCCGAGCATCTTGAGTACATGTGTTCTGGCAGAGCAAGGAATGCACTGCAGGAAAAATAATATGAGAACACAATGTATTCCCTATATCCAAATCTAGAAATACTTTCCTCCTTCACGTCAGTGTTGACCATGGTACTAGTACCTTTTATCCAAATATAGCAATCCAAATTTCCAAATTAGTCGACATCATGTTCAAAAAACCCCACCCTCCCGGATAGAAAAGAGGATTCTAGGAACATACTATGCGCGTTTTAAAATCTTGTGTTAGGATGAGAAGGAATAAGTGTGGCGTCTCGCCGAGGGCGCAGAAACCTGTAGGGTCCTCGCACTTTTGGCACTGCAAATGAAACACACTAGATTCAGTAGGAAGAAAAATGCATCAACGGCGGCGGTTGCCATCCTAGGAGTACCCGCGACCAAGGGACTTGGATTTATCGGGGATGGATGAAGAATTCGTACCAGGTTCTCCATGAGAAAACCCTATGCAATCGCCGAGCGGGGGTTTTCTCTGAACAAGCAGACAAGGGAGAAGGGATTCAGGCCGAGTGAAATATTGCCGCTTCGTCCGTCCAGCTTACAGCTAAAGCTGGAATGGTGTGGGTTTTTGTGATTTGATGGCTCATTGGGCATTAATGCGGCGCTACGACCGGGGTGTGTCTACCGTGCAGTTGTGCACTCTAATTTTGTGCATATGGCATGTGGACCCCGTTGCCGGATGCCCCACATATAAGCGCAAGGAAGTAGAAAGACAGGAGTAACTAGTTATTACACATAAATATATTTTTGACAGAGAGATATTCCCTCTATAAAGAAATATAAAGATCTTTTATATCACAACTTTATACATAAGAAAAATCAAGGGGAATATATATAACATATATAATTATAAAAACAGAGTTTTTTTAACACGGTATAGATGAGTTGGTGATGATGGTGTGCCTGTCATCCTGCAATATAGGCCGTCCGATTTATATCTGATGGATAGGAAGGAAACTATGGCAATTTTGCAAAAAGGTACCCACACACCTCTCCACATTTGCAAATAAGGCCTTCCCTCGTTCATCCTTTTCTCTCACAAGATAAAATACTCATACAAATGCATCTTGATGTTACGTGCAACGCACTGGCATTATGGGGGTTCAGCTGAGAAATACTCAGACACGCTCACGGTTCTGGACTTTGGGCCATAGGCCGGTGGGCCTGCATGTTTGGGGGCCCATGTGTTCTACCTCAGCGCTTTTCATATTGCAAGCGGTCGGTACGGCGCTGGTTTTAGATGCTGTCGTAAGGCGAATACACAAATTGAATAAAGCACAACAGCTGTTGGAATGAAATCAAACGACAGTTCCTAACCAGCAATCAGAGTTGCAATTCTATCAATGATACTGTCGTACTACTTATACACACAGGACACTTGTTTCACCATGCCAGAGTATTACATCAAAATCTCTCGGCGGATAGATCAGTTCGGCAGTACTGAAGAATTTCAAAGTTGATTTGGACCAGCTCTCCTTGCCGAGAAAGTTCGATTTTGACATCATCCCCTACCGCAAGATATGATTTAGATTTGAACCTTGACCATCCTTTAGCATCAATCATCATGCGACCATCCTTTGTACTTACGGTATATTGAGCAGGTTCATTCACACCAAGGCTGCGCATGGTAAGAGAAACTTGGCCGCTGTCGCCCGGATTGTTGAACGACTCCCTCGTTGCTCTAGGAATTCTCTGTTTGCAAACAAGAAGACATACCCAAACAGTTAGATCAACACAGTGAATCATGCGAAACAACATGGAAAGAAAAAAGAACGAAACACTTGGGCGGCCAATGCTTACCAAGAAGGTGGACATGTCGGTTTTTGTAAGGACTTTGGTATATGAAGTGCGAACTGCAGCCCAGTCTATTGCCGGTGCAACTGCTCGTTCGGTTGCCGCTGCACGGGCCGGAGCAGATGCAAGTGCAAGTGTTGGTGCAGGTGCCGAAGCCGCTGCTGCTGCCGGAGATGGTGCTCCTTGTAGAGCTGGTGCCGGTGTCGGAGCAGGTGCCGGTGTCGATGCCCGATCCTCCGGTAGATCAGCCTGATCCGCTGACGCGGTCGGTGCCCAATCCTCAGCTGGATCAGACTGAGCTGCTGCCGCTGTCAGTGCTAGAGCAACTGCCGGTGCTCGATCCGTTGCTGAAGGTGGTACCGATGTGCGAGACAGCGGTGATCGTGTCTGGTCTGCTATGATCAGCTTTCTAACTTGACTAGGCTTCGTGACCGTGATCCAGTTTTTTTCTTCATTTCTTTTAAACGCGAGAAGGACTAATTGTGGCGTTTTTGTTAAACCAAACTGCAGTTCATCATAGGGATTCAGCTTGTACTCAGACAACAGACTGATCCAATTTTTTCCAGTAATATAAGTGATGGACAGTGCCTTCGTTACTGACACGACATAAGAAGTGAAACCTGCAAAAATAGCCATCGTAGAGCAAACCAAACGGTTTATTCTGTGATGAATGTCACATGGCAAAACCTGCATCGTAAAATTGCAGGAAAAGAAAGAAAACATGACATTAAATCAATAAGATTTAGACAGTAAATCAATAAGATTTACTTGATGTGACACGAGTGAATCCTTACCAGGAAATCACTATGTTGAAGTACTAAACAGAAGATTGATCGTCCAACTACGGGTGGCATGCAGGGGCCCCGCCTACTCCCACAAGCAGGACAGTCCAAAGGTCGTGACAAATCGTATGGACCGAACATCCATGGGACTGGAAATCCTGGTGGGTGCGATAAACCCTGCAATGCATACAGATATTGGAGTGTAACCATAATTGATAAACCGTCCTCACAAAAAAGATGATCTGGATACTTCAAAATATACAGACTGAATTGAGTGGACAGACATTAACATAGACCGTTCTCAGGACTGACCACACACCAAAAGCGGCAGTACTAATAAACAATACAGGGTTCACAAACACAAATCAAGTACTGAACAATAGTACTTACTACAGACAAGCAAAGTTGCACTAATTAAACTCTGCAGACTATTTCTTGCCACCGACCTACGGGATGAACCCCGCATAACTGACTAGGCCATGGACTTCGTGAGAGATGTCTACATGCACCATCACCATCTCGTCAACCTTGGAGAACCTAACAGAGTGGTCTTTCCACTCATAAACATGATCATGAAGACAGGCCGCATCAGATTTGTTGGGAAGCTTTACAAGAACCACACCCTTCGTAATCGAAGGCACAGCCAGGAAATTGTTGTGGTCAAGTACAGCCTCGAGAACACGCCTGACAACAATGCTACAGGAAAACACTAGTTCAGGACACGTGGCGACAAGGACACACAGCTGGATAGTTTAGCAGTAGAACTCATCCTCAGGTCTTCCAGTTCACACGGCATGACTTTGAGAACTTCATCTCCACCGCGGACCTGGTTCTAATTCAAACAGAAACCATATTTTATTACTACCTCCGTTCAGAAATATAAGATGATTTTCGATATTATACTCCATATATGACTACATATACGCACAGAAATGAGTGAACAAAGACACTAGAACATGTCTTCAAAGGCATGAGAGCAGAGGGATTACTTGCAATATCCATAACACAAGTTACTGAGGCAAATATACCCTCTTCAAAGGTAGCATTGATGTTCATAAAGTACTCCCTCCGTCCCAAAATTCTTGTCTTAGATTTGTCTAGATACGGATGTATCAAGTCACATTTTAGTATTAGATACATCCGTATCTAGACAAATCTAAGACAAGAAATTTGGGACAGAGGGAGTAGTTGAAAGTAATCTATAAGAAATCAGTGTCAACCTCTCGCATGTTTTGGTCAAAAGAGGAATTTAGAACCGTCATTTGGCACACAAAAATCACATGCAAGATCACCCAGAAAGTTGTACTACTAGTACTAGTACTGCGTGTTAGATGAAAAAACACGATCAAGATCGAGAAAAAGATCGTCAAGAAGAGATATTACCTGGACTTGCTTAATGAGGGATCCCGGAGAGGGGGGCTTGGACAGGGCGATGGCTTTGAGCTTGTCTGCGGTAGTCTCGGCGGGGTGCTTGCGCTTCTTCGTACCATGAGCCTCGACGGTTTTGGCCAGAGCCATAGACATCACTTCGGCCGGTGCTCCAGCGTCCATCAAGAAACTGTCAAATAGAAATAAAAGAAAAGAAACCATAATCACAAACCCAAAAGAAGAAAAGAGAGGGAGTTATAGGATCAGTCTCGGGGTTGCAAGACCGGGCCTTGGCCAGAATCAACACCATTGATGCGCTCACCTTTCCTTCTTTGGGAGAGAAGAACAATGGCAGAAGCAGGTCGGGGTTTTCTTGAAGAAATGAGGAACAAGATGAGGGAGAAGCGAGTTGGGTAGAGAGGAAGCTGAGAGAGAAGAGTGAAATGATGGTTGCTTCGTCCGTCCAACTTACTGCTGGAAAGGAGGGGGTTTTGTGATTTGACGGCTCATTGGGCATTACTGCGGCGCTTCGATCGGGGTAGTCTACCGTCACTCTACTACGGAGTAATTTAGTGCATGGCTGGTGGACCCCGATGCTGGCTGTCCCACACGTCGGCGAAAGTGAGTAATTTAGTGCATGGCTGGAGGAGGATCCGCACGGTAGAGCGTGTCCACTGTTTTTCTGAAGAAAAAAATGATTACAGCAAGCGTTTCCACTCTTACGACGGAGGAGTGCGAAACACGGCAGCCACTTGAACATACACAGTGCTCCTACTACTAGGCATGTGCAGTGGTTCATACGTCAGTACTACATAATCTTGTTGCTAGTGTAGTAAGATATGACGACAACAAATGATGTTGTGCGCATGTCAACTATATGAACAGTAATGTAGTAACATAGTACCGCTTTCTCGACTGTCCGGTCGAGAATGAACGGTGAGATCAATGTTAACAGAACTAGGTCTACAGTGCACGGAGAGTACGGTGCTACAGTACTCCACGAAACATGAACCATATGAAGCACGAATAGTGTTAGGCAGGGTGTATGAAGGGTGCACGGGATGGGAGCAAAAGTTCCCTTCTCGACCCACTTTTGGGTGTTTGGCAGAGTGCATGAAGGGTGCATGAGTCCACACTAGTAGGTTAACACAAATACACGAAGAGGAAACAACTACTCCCTCCGTCTAGGTGTGTAAGTCATCTTACGTTGTGCACTGCGACCAAGGCGGAGAGGAAAACGAGAAAACTTAATGTCTTTTTGCTAATTAATAGCATTGCATGCAATGAACTAACCACTGCATGTCATGTTTATTAGTCTCAAGTCATTGAAAGCATGCACGGCCCACGTCTCTTATTGGTTGATATGTCACAAAACAAGAAACGGGGAGGGAGTTAATGTACCGTGCCTAAGTGTTTTGGGATTATTTGGTTTTCGTAAGGTGACTTACACACCTAGACAGGAGTATATTGAGATGAGAATGCAACCAAACACACCCACACGCTTTGTGCTACAGTGACTGATCTGCACCATCTGAGTTTGATCCAACGGTCATGTTGCGCCGAGACATGGACATGCCCATGCAGAGGGCGCCTAAACACCACCGAAGTCCCTCTGCTTCTCGAGGCGCACGACGTTGGTGATGCAGGGGGCGAAACGGCTGAAAGGCAATGCAATCTACGGGAAGGCGGAGGGAGCCAGCCGAGGAGCGGGGAATCTTTTGGTTTTCACCATGGTAAAACACCAGTCGACGACTTCTCACATCAGGGAGCAGTGGGTTTTACAGGCGGAGTCATCGTGACTAATTGCTGCCGCGCCTGCTCCCGTCAATCAAAAATTTAAAAATCATGCCGCGCCTGCTCCCATAAATCAAAAAATTAAAAATCCTGCCGCACTCAAACACCAGAGCAACGCCGTGGTGGATATTAAAATTTACCTGCCGGCAAGTAGATAAAAAAGCGGTGAAAATACAAATGTGGCGGCGGCCTAGCTAATCGGTCGAACTAGCCCAACTAGCTAGCCACCATGCTTCACTGATGTACTCGGTGGGAAAAGGGGTCTTTCGTGATTTGACGACTCATTTACTTGCTTCAGCGAAACCACGCGGTAGGGCGTCCCACGTTAGGAAGAATATATGCGTGCACCACCCGGGAGGACCCCGAAACCGCACGGTAGGGTGTGCCATGTGTCGGCACGGTGGAAAAATGTGCGTGTAAAAATTTACTGTATCAAACGTAGTACCTATGGTTCGACCTCGGGACCCAGCCAGTCGGTCGAAAACACCCCACTAGCCACACAGCTTCATCATGCTAACATGGCACGAAGGATAGGTGTGGTTAGCTCCGTCTGGACCAGCCACAACGTCTCTTGTTCTAGGCGATTCTTCTATTTTCCAAGCTTTTTTTAGTTGTAATAACACCACGGCAAGCTAGCGCCGCTCTTCGTGTGTGCCCGTGCAAAGGTTAGACGATGGAGAGAAGAGAGAGATCGCAGACCTGGGACCCACCAGTAAGTGAGTCAACGGTCATGCACGTGTTGACGAGGCACTCCCTCTACTCTACTCAACGTAATACTGTATAAAATCAAGTTATGGGACAAAGCCAACAACCATTGTTGTTTCAGGCTATCGACTTACGCTTTGTAGTCCAGGTTGCCAGTTCGAATCTCGTCTTTCAGATTTGTTAGTTTTAGGTCCAAATTTGATTAATGACAAGTGGGACCCCCGTGTGTTGTTCCGATATTTCAGTGTAGGATGGTTTTTTTGAACAAACACTTTGCGCGGTTAGACAAGTAACGGCACAAGTTACACGTATTTTGCAAGTTTACGAACAAAAATGACAGCGGCATAGAATATCACATCCACCCCGCAGCTTAGATGCTATGGTGATACGAGTTTTTACACCGTTGGAAGTGAGATCCAATGGCTTGGGAGTAGTCTTTGTAATTATGCGCAATTTCCAAACTCTCCAAAGGTTTTTTTGCAAATAAAACATTCAGGCCTCGTGTGTGCCGCTGCATCTTGGATCCAACGGCTGCCCGTTGCTCATATTAGGTGCTCCCCGTAGCTTAATTACCCGCTACGGTGATATGAGCATCTAGGTCGTATGATCAGTGATCAGATGGCACATGCGTAGTACTTGTACTTTCTGCGCAATTCCCAAACTCTCTCAGCCGTATATTGCAAAAACATTCAAACCTCCTACTGTGGGCCGTTAGATCTCCGTGAACTCGTATCACCATAGAATCTACGGTGCGGAGCACCTCATATTCTCCCGTGCGAGAAAACATAAGGTGCTCTCGCAGCTTGGATGCTATGGTGATACGAGCTTCGAGGTCGTTTGATCTGAGATCCAATGGCATCTGAGCAGTCTTTGTGCTTGTAAGCAGTGGCCGAACTCTTTGGGGGCTTTTCTGCAAAAAAAACATTCAAACCACCAAGGAGGTGTTGGGTCACAAATCCAACGGCTCCGAAGAGCTTGTATCACCAAAGCATCTAAGGTGTGGTAGCACATGATATTCTTACATACAGGAGAATATGATGTCCTCCTTCATCTTAGATGCTACGGTGATACGAGCTTCGAGGTCGTTGGATATGGGATCCAAGGGCATCTGAGTAGTTTTTGTACAAATTGTGTGCAATTCTCAAACTCATCAAGGTTTCCTGTAAAAATATTAAGACATCATGTGAGCTGCTATATCTCAGATCTACAAGCTCCAAGCAACTCGTATCGGCATATAGCATCTAAGGTATGGGGGCACATGATATTCTCCCGGGGAGGAGGGGTGGGGGGTGCACAACCAATCGGTGGTTGGGAGGGTGGGGACAAATATAATCTAAACAACCCTAAACAGAGCTTCACAATTTTATCTAAGGTCGAGGGGGTGACCCCCGACAATCATAGCTCCGCCTAATTAAACACAACATTTGCATGTACTGTAGTACTAGACTTAATATTCATGTTTCAGTTTCATGTTCGTTTTAAATATTGAATTGAGGACCATGCATGTCTTACATTTTACTCCCTTCGTTCCTAAATATTAGTCTTTTTAGAGATTTCAAGTGGACTGGCACATACGGATGTATATAGACATATTTTAGAGTGTAGATTCACTCATTTTGCTCCGTATGTAGTCGCTTGTTGAAATCTCTAAAAGACTAATATTTAGGAACAGAAGGAGTATTTTTGAATTCGTGTCATACATGCATGGTTTGGAAAAATAGATGCACTATACTTATTGGATTGTTGTTGTGTTCGTGTGTGGGTGTCTCTGTGTGTGTGTGTGTGTGTGTGTGTGGTCATATGCTTGATACATACAAAGTTTTCTCACCTCCATATTGTTCATCTTTTAAATTTGAATTTGCATTGAAAAACTTACCAGGGATACCATGAAATGTGAAATCCACGTTGAGATCACTATATCACAAACTCACTCTAATTCAACAACTCGTCATAAATCAATTACCACGTTGAGATTAGTATTTGCAAGGAAAATACGGGCATTGTAATACACATAGATTCGTTCGGCAATTTAAAAGGTTCCTTTCGTATTCTCGAATGGTAGGACCCAACGGCGTACCAGCCAGACCTTGGCTCGTGTTGATCCTAAAAAAATAAAAAATAAAAAACCGGGCTCGTGTCCTTCTGGTGGCGTGCGTGGTACGCACATTAGGCAACCCCAACCAGTCGAGCCTCCGCGTTTCGAGTCGAAATATCTGGCGGCCAGAATTCCAGCCCTAGGAAATTCCCCTCATGTCCCCGGTCCATAATGACTACCGATGAACAACGGAGGGATGCTTTAGTAACTAGACAACGTTACCTACCGTGCCGAGCACGGTTCAATTCCCTCGGTCGCCGCTCGCCAAGGTCACCCGTCAACTGCATTGCCTAGTACTACTACTACTACACCAGGATGAGCACAGAATTGAGCCCGTTTGTTCATGCCTAGTACTTGAGTTAATATATCAGGCAATGCACTGGTACGGAGGGATTATCCTTTTGCTCTGCATATATAACTTGTCTGAAGTCTAACTAAGCAAAATGTTTGACCAAATCCTTTCTTAAGAAATACAACAGGACAGATGTATGGCTTGAAAATTTATTGCATGATGCAGGTTATGATATTGTTTCGAATCCTGGATCTTAAATTTCAGAAAATCCAAAAGTGACCATAAATTCTTGAAACTGAGCATGGTCACGTGATATGGCACAAATATTACTTCGTAATTTTTTTCTTCAATTTGAGACAAGCTGCTTATGACAAGTTGCACAAATGAAGAGCCAAGGTATTTTGGAACAAAGACCTGTCACGTTAAGGCGAACGCTTTCACTATTCAAACCGTGGGCGTTTACGTGCCGCCACGAGTCCCGCTTCTCATCGGCAGGTGCCGTCCGAGCAAGCGTGTGAGTCGACGGGAGGCGTGCGAGCAGACCGCTGCGCCGGCTGACAGGGAGGCGTGCGAGCAGACCGCTGTGCAGGCTCACCGGGAGGCGAGCCCTTTGACCAGGCTCCCCCGCCCACCTTTGTCCCAACTTCTCCCACTTTTAATGTCGCCGGCACCGCAGTTTAAAATCTTTTTTTGCGATGGGCGTCGACGCCGCAGTTTAAAATCAACCCCGCACTACCCGGTATCGCTACAATCTTCTCTCTTCCTCTCCGATTCTCCTGTCGTCTACCTCCAACCAGCCTGACCTAAACGTATGCCATGCCGCATCACGATGGTCTGCCCTTAGTCTTCCAGTTTCCTGAGGAAGACACCTAGCCGGAGTCTCAAGAACATAAGGCGCTTTGGGACGAGCTTGAACTCGCCTTGCAGGAAGACGTCACACCTGTCCCCGCTCCCGTTCCGGCTCCCGTCGCCCCGACCGCGCCAGCGCCCATCCCCGTGGCATTGATGGGCTGGGAGCCATACATTGTCGCCGAGCTTGATGCCAAGGGGTTCCACGAGGCCACCGCCGACTTTCACGCGCCCGTGCACCTGCCAACGCATGCGCCTACGCGTGCACTGATGCGCACGCCCGTGCCGGTGCCCGTGCACCTGCCAGTGCATGCGCCTACACATGCACTGACGTGGGCGCCCGTGCCGGTGCCCGTGCACACGAATGTCTCTGCCGCGCCGTTGACAGTGCATGTCCCCGCGCGGGTGCCAGTGCCCCCCTCAGCGGCATGGATGGCCCCCGTCGACCGCTTCCTTGCACCAACGCTAGTCGCCTCCTCCCGCCAGTTGACTCGCTCCGAAGTCCAGAACATTTTGGCCTTCCTTGAAGCTAGGCCAACGTCCAGGAGTACACCAACAACGGCGCAAGGCGCCGCCGTCGCCGTCGGTCAGTGGCCCGATGACACACAAAGCATGGCAGAGGAGCCGCTTCCCACCGCAAGACGCCCCCGCCGCCGCCGCATAATCTAAATTTGCCATGAAAAACGTTTGGATTGCCATGCTTAAAATCTGAAGGTTTATCATTTCCGTTTATTTTAGATCGATCGTCGTATAATTTAAAGTCGGAGTCAGACTGAACGAAATCTATGGTTTGATCGATTGAATGTTCTGCTAGAGCTGTATCAAATTAAATATAAAACATCATCAAGCCACATGTATTCCTTGTCATCCAACGACCTAAACTGCTTCAATGTCGAGCGCTCAACACGTTTAGCGTGCAGTTAATTTCATGCCAAAAATAGTGCTAATCACATAATAACACGCAAATAATATCCTACTTAATATCCGCACGCACTTAATATACTTCCAAATTAACATGCATTGCACGTACACACTGACTAGTTCTGCTAGCACGTGAAACTTGTGCCGTAACTTGAGAACACGTCCAGAAATGGTCAACGGCAACATCGCCAGTGAGTTCTTCGTGTTTGCCCGTGCGTCTAAATGCAGAAGGGGAGGAGAGAGAGAGCACACATGGAACCCACCAGTAAGTGAAGGCGAATAGTACTAAAAATAATATTACATGTTATCAATTAAATAGGCTGTGGTAATATAAAAAAACATTATGTGAACAAAGGGAGGTACAACAAACATTGCTGTTCTACGTATGTTGCCTATTGACGTGCGGCTTGAAGGCCCTGGTCGCATGTTCGATCCTCGTCCTTTATTTTTTAATTTGTATATGGGTCCAAATTTGTTTCATGACATGTGGGCCCCTCGGTGTGTAGTTTGTAGCACTTTAATTTGTGGGTCGAAATTTGTTCCATTCCAAGTGGACTATCAGTGTGTAGTTTTGTAGCTTATTTATAATAATTAAAGAGAACAACAGAGTTTTTTGCAATAATACCATGGTGCGACGTTGAAGGCGAGAAAGGACGTGCGAGAGAGCGATGACCGAGCCAGAGGGACATCAACTAGGGGAGTTGCGGGTGTTGCAACGGTGTTTCGAGTAGTTGTGGACCGAATGCTACGAAAATATAATCTAAACCGACCGAAATAAATGCCTACACAAATTAATTCAAGGTTGGAGTGCCCCTCGCAATGTAAATAGCTCCGGCTTTGCGACGGATGGAGAGGTAGCTTCAATGTGTGGAAGATACGGCGTGAGAAAGCGAGGTCAATCGAGAGACATATAGATAGAGAGACAAAGTGAGTGTGGTCCGACATTCACTGAACAAATATATATGCTCTGGAGAGATATTGTCCGATTGAGCTTTTGGCAAGGGTGAGGGCTGTAAGATAGAGCTTGAGAGATGATCCAGTCACAGACGTGTAGATATATTTTGTGCGTGGGAGGAAGCAAGGTCAATCGATCACATAGGGTCGTCGTGCGATCGAAAGAGTGAGACGGGTTGGAGAGAGTGACCTAGATAGAAAATGTGCGTGAGAGAGTATACAATGTGAATAAGTCGAATTGGGCTCAAACATGGTGATATATTGTTTTTGTCCGAGAAAGAGCGAGGTCAATCGAGACATACAAAGAGAGAGAGAGAGAGAGAGAGAGAGAGAGAGAGAGAGAGAGAGGGAGAGATAGGGAGAGAGAAAGAGAGAGAGAGAGAGAGAGAGAGAGAGAGAGAGAGAGCGTGGCCCGCCATGAGGTCGAAAGAGTGGGGGCGGCTTCGATGGACTGACCTAGATAGACAATCTGCGTGAGGGAGTATAGAGTGTGTCGATCGAGGCCCGAACAGGGAGATATATCATTTGTGTGTGAAAGAAAACGAGGTTAAATGAGACTCAGATAAAGAGAGCGAGATTGAGCGAGTGTGGCCCACCGCGCGGAAGAAAGAGTGAGACAGTCTCGAGGGAGTGACCTAGATAGACAACGTGCGTGCGTGCGCACGAGAGGTTGGGGGGCTAGATAGGCAATGCATGTATTTAGCGCGAGAGGGTGAGAGATTGGCGGAGAGAAAGAGAGCTCGGCATGGGGTGCAATGGCGGGTGTGTGAGGTAAATACATTTCGTAACAGAGTGGAAAAGGGGAGTTGTGTAGTTGAGAGAGTTAGAGATCGAAATATGGAGACAAAGAATGGATGTGTGTTGGAAACCGATTGCTTCCTAAGGTGGTTAGGAGAGGAAGATCGACCGATACAGGAAGTATGTAGCGTGTGTGCGGGGGGGGGGGGGGGGCTAAAAACAACATTTGAATGTAGATAGTACGAGACTTAATATCAATGTTTCAATTCGGTGTACATCGTAAGATTTGAACTGAGGACCATGCATATGGGTAATTATTTCGAATTCGTGCCATACTAGGTTTCGAAAAGTTGACATTGACTCGATTTGTTGTGCTATTTTATAGGTCATATGTTTGAATCCATCCAAAAGTTTTCTCACTACCATGGTGTTCATCATATACATATGAATGTGTATTAAAAAAGTAGCGTGGATACAGTGAAATGCGAAATCCGCGTTAGAATTGGAGATCGCTATGTGACACACACTCTAATTCAAATAACTAACTATGTGACACACACACTCTAATCCACGTTAGCGTGGATACCGTTTCGATTTTTTTAAATAACTCCTCATTAATTAATTTATAGTATCTCGTTTCGAATGACTAATTGTTGCAAGGAAAACACGGGCATGGTAATACATACAGATTCGTTTGCAAATGAAAGAAGATTCGTTTGCATTCTCAAATGTAGGCGCACCAGGCAGACCAGGGTCGTGTCGTGGTGGTCGCGTGTGTCGGACGGACGCTTAGCACCCAGCCACCCACCCCCTCCCCCCCCCAAAAAAAGGACGACGACAAAATAAGTTCGCGCTTCCACGTTTCGGATTGAAATATCTGGCAGCCCCAATTCCAGCCCTGCAAAATCTCCCTTCTCCACCGTCCCCTTCCGCGCCTAGATTGCTCAAATACCTAATTCGCCGCCAACCCGAGCAAATTTTGAATCGCCCCTCGTCTCGTCTCTTTCCCCACCTCTGTGCCGAACGACGACGACGAAGACGACGGTCGCGCTTCAGCACCGCACCGGAGCTACCTCATCTACGCCCTCGTCCACCGCACCGGGTGGTCCACCGACAACGTCGGCCGCCGCAACCGACGTGCCTCACAGACACTGACTTCCACCGCATCTGGTGCGCTTCACCGACGCCGTCTCCCAGCTCACCGGGGCTACTTCACCGAGCACATCGTCGCGCCTCCGCCCCCCGAGGCCGCTGGGGCTTCAGCAACAGTCTCGTCCACTGCATCATAGCGCTCCGCTGCCACTCAAGATCTGCATCCATACGCGGCCAGCCAACGCCAGCGCATCACCCTCAACGGCTCTGGAGTGACCCGCACTCTAGCTAGGCGCGCATGCACAAACGCCGGCCCGAACTAGGTATCCACACATCACTCCCTTGTGCACTGTTCCGGCGATGTTTGGATATCCTTTCACTTCTCTCTTAGCTTACACGCCTATCCAACTCTGACTTTAACTCTTATTTCTTCTGGAGATATCATCTAAAACAAGCAAATCCATTTTTAGCGAAGCATGACGGCGCTACGGGATATGGTACACATCCTGCACACCCGTATAACCTTGTAAGTATCTGTCCTCTGGTACAACAGCAAGGTCGATTCCTCTTATTTGATCAGCCATTCGCCGTGTCAAAAATGCAGAGGGGGATGCAAGGAGAACAAGGCCTGCACATCCAAGCAAGTGGTAACATGGACTTGTACATGGAACATCCCAAGCGCAAGTAGAGCTGCAGTGAGCCTGTACAACGAGCTAGCGTAAGTCCCTGCATTTCATTTAATTCGTACTGGCATTCGTGTACGATTTGTGTGAAGTGGCGGATCCACGAATTCAAGTTACCAGGGGCGAACATTTAACTTAAAAAATACGAGGGCACTTGCACTCCGGAAATCAACATAACTTGAGAAATGTGAAGCTACATGCACTTTGAAAACTAGCTAAAGACCCAAAGTAGTTCAGATTATAAACACTAAATGATGCAAGCACCAAAAAACACAAAATGTAACATGGTGTACAAGGACTACAAACATGGTTTGTACCTGCTTGAATTATTCGTTCTCTGGCTGAAAATATCGAAGTGTAATTACACCTATAACCAGTGCGCAAACTGCATACAATATATCTATCCTGCACAAGTATGCCAATAGTTTCAAACAACAGATTAGAAAAGTATTTATGCTACGTTGTCATGATACGGGGACTTTCTGGTAGATGGCCTCGACGTTTCCTCAAGCCATGAAAATGCACTATAATTTGCTTGTCATCAATGCCTGCAAATCTCTGTATCTCTCTCAACATAGCAGATCATCATTAGACACTAAATCCTTCAATGGGAGCTTGCAAAGTGCTTGCATTAGATGCCTCATTAGACACTATATGTTCATCAGCAGGAGCATGTAAAATGTTTGCATCAAATCCTTCATTACCATTCTGTTCATTAGACACTTCAGGCTCAAGAACAACATGAGCTGGATGTTTGCACCGAAAACTTGATTAGATTCATCAGATTCAGTCAGTTCAGTATTGATTGGGGGAGTTATAAAATAAGTAGAAATTGGTTTCATTTTCTCATAGATTCCCTACATACAAGCAGTTTTACAACACCGTCAGGTTTAACTATTGGCCAGAAATTGAAGAGTTGAATTAGATATAATTAGGGATGTGATGTACCTGCTCGTTATGCATGCTACTCTTGCAAGCTGCGACTGTCCGTTTGCGCAAGCTCGATGCCATGCCCGTGCTGCCGCCGCTGCCTCCCACGCAGGCTACACCCAGGGTTGGACCTTCATCTTCTTGTCCTTCCGTTCGCTTGAAGCCGGCAACTGCCCTCCAACGAGGGCGGGGGGAAGTGCTGTGTCGGTCTGTCCAGCGGCGGCTAGGTTAGGAGCGAACCAGACCGGAGGCTGGAGCAGATGAATTGAGATTTTTCCTGCCGTCGATCGATATGGGAGGCGCTCGTTTGGGCCGCGAGCCTGCTATAGGGCCTGCCTTGCACTTATGTTATTGGCCTATCCAAATTGAAACATTTTTCTTCATTTTTTTACATTGCCTGCTCGTGCGTTGAGACGAACAAAACTAGCCTGGGCCAACCTGGACGACTCAAACTAGGTGCACACTTTCGAGCCACCCAAGGCGGCCGCCCATACCAGCCCCTATGGTGGCGTTGCCCCTTTTTGCGTGTATGATAGGGGTAGTGAAAAATATTCCAGTGGCGCTTTTGATTTACCAACAGAATGGTTGAATCGCTTGTTTCTATGAATTGAGTTCGCCAATAATGTGAAGGATGCCAGTGTAACATCCCAAAATTCTAAATTTTGGAATGTTATAATAAACAGATTGATTGGATTGATTGTTTGATTGATTGACTGAAAGTGAGTGAATTCGAAATCTTTTGAAAGTTAAATGAGAGGGAATAAAAGGACTTTCCCAACTTTCACTTTGCTTTTATGATCTCCATGAATTCAAATTCTTTTCAAATACAAAACCCTAGAGAGAAGATGACATGACTTCTTCCATTTATTTAAATGAAAAGGGGTGTTGAAAATATTTGAATATCATTTGAAAATATTTCCAATTCGGAAACTTCAAGCAACTCAATGATTTTCATGAGAGAAGATAAAATGACTTCTTCAAAACATATGAAATATGAGTTGGAAGTTTAAAAGGATCTAATTTAAAGTCCTTTTGGAAATTATTTTCAATTTGGAATATTTGGGTTTTATTCAAATTATTTTTCTCCAAAATAAAAATATATGGAAAATAGGGTAACATGATTCCCTACAATAGAAAATTGGAGAGAAATAAATTTGAATTAATTTTGGTATTTTGAAAATGATTTTTATTGGATTTTAGTAGAGCAGTAGCACTCTTTGATTTATTTGAATTTTTGTGGATTTTATTTAATGCTAGAAAAATGCTCATGCTGTAGGAAATCTTTTTATGAAAATTTTAATATATTATATGCCTATATAAAAATTTATTTTATTTTTATTTATTCAGTTTTCCTTTCTGTTAATATTTAAAATAAAACTATACGTGTGGCCCGTAATTATTTGTCGCTCACGTGCACTGCATAGTGGCATCGGGCGCCCCATCATTTTATTTTTTTTCTTCTCCCCTACATGGGCCAGGCCCAGCCAGCCTTTTATTTCTTTTACTTAGGCCGATTTTTGTTTAAAAAAACTGCAGCCCGTGTACGCGTGTGGCCCGCCGAAGGCCTTTAGGCCCATGCGAGGCGCCTCTTTTCTTCTCTATTTCTTTTCTGTTCATCTACGTTTAGTCCCACATTGCCTAGCATTTGACCTTTAAGCCTTTTTCCACCAATAAATATAGACCCATAAAGACTTCAAAAATCATCCGATTCGGGTTAAATCAATATTTTGGTTTGACTAGATTTACTAAAGAAAAATATATTTCTCCTCTCCGGCGGGACTTTTGGAAGTTGTCTCCTCACTCCGAAGTCGTCTTTTAGGTATATTTATTCGTTCTCTGCATTTATACGTTAGATCTATTTTTTTTAGCCGTAGCTATTTTTCTTCTGCAAAACAGCTTGGCCCTGATTTTTCAAATAGCCATAACTTTTTACTCATTCATCCAAATTAGATGAAACCAGCGCCTATAGTTTCGTCTTGTTTTCACCTATCCAGTTAACCTGTCACGTCAACTTTTTGAAATTTTCAAATTTCGAAATTTGTTCAAATTCATATTCAAACTTCTTTTATTCATAACTTAAGTTCCGTAACTCTGTTTGAGTTGATTCTTTTTGCAAAGCGAAGCTCTTGACCTAAACTTTGTGATAAGGCCAAATCCATCTAATTTTGGTACTGTTAGAAACTGTTTTATGTTGCAAGAGTTATTTGCTTGTTTTCAAAGTTTTCCGTGATCTTTTCTTCGATTCTTTTGCTTGATTGCTTATGTGTGGTTACTATTGCTTTCTCATGATAGATTGACCGGAGTGTGACGAGTAGAACTATCAAGAGTTTTGAGTGCGAATCATCTTCATCAACATTGCAGGCAAGTTCACACTTTGATCATATCCCTTTCATACCCAGTTTTTATGCATTAGTTTCACCCTCAAACATTGCATGAGTAGGATTGATAACATGTGGGTATTGGGAAGTAGTTGATGAGGTAGGAACCTATTGCCCTGCATTCAAACCTTGGGAGTTACTATTACGTTATGCTTATACTGCTATGCTATGCTCGTAGACGTGGATTGGGTTTGAGAGTATTCATGAAAGATGTGAGATTGTTTACTTAATGGTTCAACTTAAGGTGGCAACTTTAATACACATCTGGGTGGATTGGTAGGGGCACCCTGGGGATATACCAGTGGACTTGCCCGGACACCTGGGGATATACCAGTGTTGTCCTAGGAGATCCCGGGGATATACCGTGTGATCATCCTATGTTTCGCCACCCAGGCTCAAAGGGATCATGAGATTATTCATGCTAGAAACTTCCGTGTGTAGCCACAAGCCATTATGGGCTCTGGCATAGTTGAGTAAGTTGTGTGAGCTCTTGAAGAGGTGGACTAGCAGATGTAGGGGGATTGTAGGTGTAACGATCTACCCAGAGTAGAGAGTAAATGCTTCTGAAAGAATGTGTCTCGATCATCCGTTTCTCAAACATCATGTAGTGCGAGAATCAAGCGGAGGCGATCGATTCTTGTGGGGAAAAGTGCGCAAACCTCTGCAGAGTGTACAAACTAATCATGATTAGCCGTGTCCCCGGTTATGGACATCTTGAGTATCTAGTTCTTGGATTATCATGTGAATCTCATCATCATGTTACTTTAATTAATTTTGTTGGGTTAATGATGATACTTAATTGGGATTGAGATGCTGTCAACCATCTCAATGTTTCACAACCACCATGATAGTTAAATAAAATTTATTCCTTTGCAGTAGGGAAAAATTGGCTTTTCGCAAAAACATTATAACCATAGAGCTTTTCCACCAGCCATATATGCATGTAGTGATAGCCTTTGTTCATCATTTCTCTATGGTGTGAATTTGCCAGCATATTCCATGTGCTGACCCGTTTTCGGGCTGCAACGTTTCATGTTGTAGGATTCTTACGATGAGTAAGTGATACGTTAGGGTTACGATTTCTACACTCAACTTTGCCGTTGGTGTTGATGGGAATCCACAACCTTGTTACTTCCGCTATTTGGATTGAGGTAATAGTATTTACGCTACTTTATACATGTGATTTACCTCTGTTATAAATCCCCGAGTACTGTGTGTGTCAGCATACCGATCCAGGGATGACAGTTAAGCACAGAGACTTGATCCATTCAGGTCGGGTCGCTACAAGATGGTATCAGAGCACATGTTGACTGTAGGACGTGACCCTAGAAACTGGCAAGCCCATAGGAAGGATTTTCTAAAACTTTCCTTTTCAAAAAGATATTTTACCTCTCTCCTTTTCTGAGTCTTATTCAAATATTCCCTTTTAGTGAGACCATACCCCTTTCCCCTTTTGACCACACGAAGATTCGACTGATGAGACCACTCCAAGAAGGACAAGATATCGGACAACCAAGACCACTTCGGAATGAAGAGTATTTTATCGAGCATTGTTATAATTGGAACTACAACGGTTAAGGACTCTGAAGACTAGGAGAATTTGAAGGCTCTGAAGAATTTCTAGATTGGTATAGGAAGGCTACCCTTATGGAACTTGGCAGACTATGGAAGCCGTCAATACCCGAGACCAAGGTGTATCGGAGAAAGACCGGAACATGGAGCATTAGAACTCAAAGTTTTTGTTAAGAAAACCCAAAGACAGGAGATATCAGTTATGGAATGAAAGCTCATGGCGGTAACATGGGCATAGACACGGCTGACCATGGTGTTATTACCCGTTTATGCTATTGTCACCGTGCGGAGTTAAGCATGCAGATGCATGGAAGGATTGGATGGTAGAAAGCTGATGGAGCACCTATCAGCAAGATGAAGTTTTAACTTTAGACCGGTATATCACCAGGATCTGGAGTATTACATCAAGAAGTTTAGGATGGACCTGCAGGAAGCTGTATTTGACAAAGAAGTGTTTCGTGAAGAACTCAGAACCCAGAAACTGAAAGTAGCCAAGCTGGGAAAGCAAAACCTCGAGATAACGGAGACTCGTCAAGAACTGAAGGACAGTAGTACCATGGTTCATGCCAAGGATGTTGAGACCCAGAAGTTTGGAACGCAATTATTAAAGGACGCCACGAGAGACTTCGCGTCAACAGAGAGGGTCTGGCAAAAGAACTTAAGAAGGACAAGCATGATTGGAAGAAGCCATCGGAGACATGACCAAGACTTGAAGAGTTTGATGACGTTGAGATTTATTAACCTTTAGAAGACCAAACCCCTGTTATATACTTACGTTAGATGCGACGTTTGTGAGCTGTCATTTGTTTGATGTTTTTCCGACAGCCACAAAATAAAACCTGTCTTTTCAAAACTATTGTTTGTATTGTGTGTATCCCTCTCGATCTCTCTTATCCCACCGCAAACCCATGGACCCAATAGAGGATGAATGAAGATGAGCTTGTATTTTCTAGACCAATGAGTCAATTGGAGACAGACCGATGGATTCCGAACATGGAGGATCACATGGAGAATAACCCTATAGCCGGAAAGGATATGACCCAGCATGCTCTTCAGTCCTTTGAAAGAGGTGCTGCTACTTGGTGGAGGATGTACCAAACCACCAATGGATGGCAAGGAGTAACCACTTGGAAAGAATTTAAGTTGAATTTACCAAAGTCTCGAGTTGTGCCCCAGAAATTGAAGCCTTATGGAAGTTCAGTCTACATTGTTGGGAAAGATTCGTGAAGCTCAGAAGGATGACAAAGAGATTGCTGAGGGAAAAGAGAGGATGAGCAAAGGAAAGACCAAAGACTTTCGTAAGGATGAGCACGACACCTTATGGTTCGAGGACCGTGTAAATGTGCCCAATAATGCAAAGATCAGGAAGTTAATACTTCAGGAGGCTCATGACTCACCATACTCGATTCGCCCTGGAAACACCAAGATGTATTTGGATTTGAAGGAGCGTTTTTGGTGGACTGGTATGAAGAAGGATATTGCGGAGTATGTAGTCGTAGGTGA
This sequence comes from Triticum aestivum, assembly GCF_018294505.1. NCBI lineage: Eukaryota > Viridiplantae > Streptophyta > Magnoliopsida > Poales > Poaceae > Triticum > Triticum aestivum. The sequence goes on along the minus strand of NC_057796.1, from coordinate 323,236,187 downwards.
TGTATGCCAGAGAGTAAAGGCAGAGTATCAGAAGCCAGCCGGATTACTACAGCCTATGCCGATACCCGAATGGAAGTAGGATAAGCTTGGCATGGATTCCATTACCGGATTTCCCAGAACCCGATCGGGATATGATTCTATCTGGGTAGTAGTTGATTCGCTTGACCAAAGTGGCTCACTTTATCCCAGTGAAAACCACCTATACAAGTGCGAAGTTGGCCAAGATATATATGACCAGGATTGTATGTCTGCATGGAGTTCCGAGGACCATCGTATCAGATAGAGGAACACAGTTTACCTCAAAGTTTTGGAATCTGCTGCACCAGACTTTGGGTACTAGGCTAGAGTTCAGTACAACCTTTCATCCGCAGACAGATGGATAGACCGAGAGAGTCAATCAGATTCTGGAGGACATGTTGATAGCGTGTGCGCTAGATTAGGGATCTAGTAGGGATGATAATCTACCTTACGCGGAGTTCTTATACAACAACAGTTACCAAGCCAGTTTGAAGATGGCCCCTTTTGAAGCATTGTATGGGAGAAGGAGCCAGACACCGTTGATGCGGGATGAAGTTGGAGAACATCAGTTGTTTGGACCAAATGTGATCAAGGAGTTAGAAGAGAATGTTAAGTTGATTCGAGATAGACTGAAGGTAGCTCAGTCCTGGCAGAAGAGTTATGCAGACTTAAAAACACAAGGAGGTAGTCTATGAAATTGGAGACAGAGCATGTCTTCGTGTGTCCCCTCTGCGAGGAGTTAAACTATTTGGAGTTAAGGGAAAGTTAGCCCCGAGATTTGTAGGACCATACCGAGTTTTGGAGCGTATGGGAGAAGTGGCCAACAAGCTGGAGTCACCCGAAGAACTGTTAGGAGTTCATGATGTGTTTCACGTTTCCCAGTTGAAGAAGTGCCATGCAGAGATGGCCAATATTCCCCTGTAAGGACGCTTGACCCTGGAAAGGATAATGATGTTCCACGAAGTGGAGTATGGACTTCATAAGTATAAGTTTTTTTATCTCGGTATGTGGGATATCCCCCGAGGATGAAGAGATGAAGTACTATTGGATATAAATGAGGTATGATGTTGGAAATATGTATCAATGGAAATTCCATGATGAGTCTGAGTAATCATGTCCTAGTTTGGTGCCAATAGAAGGAAGGAAGACAGTACAATTGGATGGATTTAAGAATACTAGGAAGTTGGATGTTGGATTAAGGATCAGTTGCCCGATGATGAGTTCAAGGTTTACAAGTGATGAGATGGGCCATAACCCACAGGCCCCAGGACCTGCCAAGAAGCAAGCACATTCTTGCTGAAGGAAAAACCCTGGAAGAAGTTACGATTTTATCGACAAACGATCTTATAGGAGTTACGCAAAACCTGAGGGTTGGGAAGGAACGATAGATGTTTGTTTGGCTTGCAGAATCCATGGATTTATCCGAACTTGGTTCGTCGACAAGAGAAATTTTGCAATGCTTGCGAGGATGACCGAGTGTTAGAATGCGAGATTCGCTAAACCATATACAAGGTAATGATTTGGGTGCGGGATGGATTGATCACCATACCGACTTACTCTTATTGTTCGCTTTGCTATATGGGACGGTAAATCTGAGTGACCTACCTATAGTAGAGAGACGACGGTATTAAACCTTGTTTGAACCTTAGAATGGTATAAGAATGTTTCCCTTGTACACGGTAGTTGTTGCCAATCGTAGGTTATACGGTGAGGATCAACCAGACCCATTTCCTGCAGGAGAAACCATAAATTGTTGACCACCATGAGATATCGATAGTTGTTTAGTTTTGGCGCCAGACCCGTCAGCTAAGAAGACCCAGTCATGGAAGAACCTTACCAAGATGAAAGGACAGAAGAATTGTGGTAAAGGTTATGCCACTACCTGAAGAGCCAGAGAAGGAATTATCTCGAGAATTTGAGAAGACCGGCCTCGTCAAGAATAAGGATGGAGTATATGAGTACTGATGGGACCATGACAATGTTTCTAAGGGTGGTAGCACCCCAGACCCCCTGTGATGATCGATGGATTTTGAGAAGACCCAAAACCTAACCTATTTCATTCTAGCCTCTCCGAATCTCGAGGACGAGATTCATTTTAAGGGTGGTAGGTTTGTAACATCCCAAAATTCTAAATTTTGGAATGTTATAATAAACAGATAGATTGGATTGATTGTTTGATTGATTGACTGAAAGTGAGTGAATTCGAAATCTTTTGAAAGTTAAATGAGAGGGAATAAAAGGACTTTCCCAAACTTTCACTTTGCTTTTATGATCTCCGTGAATTCAAATTCTTTTCAAATACAAAACCCTAGAGAGAAGATGACATGACTTGTTCCACTTATTTAAATGAAAAGGGGTGTTGAAAATATTTGAATATCATTTGAAAATATTTCCAATTCAGAAACTTCAAGCAACTCAATGATTTTCATGAGAGAAGATAAAATGACTTCTTCAAAACATATGAAATATGAGTTGGAAGTTTAAAAGGATCTAATTTAAAGTCCTTTTGGAAATTATTTTCAATTTGGAGTATTTGGGTTTTATTCAAATTATTTTTATCCAAAATAAAAATATATGGAAAATAGGGTAACATGATTCCCTACAACAGAAAATTAGAGAGAAATAAATTTGAATTAATTTTGGTATTTTGAAAATGATTTTTATTTGATTTTAGTAGAGCAGTAGCACTCTTTGATTTATTTGAATTTTTGTGGATTTTATTTAATGCTAGAAAAATGCCCATGTTGTAGGAAAATATCCACAGAATGGTTGAAAATTGCTTGTTTCTATGAACTGAGTTCGTGAAGGATGCCAGTCTTTTCATCCTATTGTAGATTGCTTAGATCTCGATATGCCAAAAGTTATCGCATGAAATATACAGTAAAAGCCAGTGTGATGTGTGTGGCTACAACTAGTCTGACTACACGTCCTCATATAACATATCAAGGACGCACCATCTTACCAGATTAACCATTCGACTTACCAATGCAGTGTGGGAAGAAAGAAGTATTGGGACTGCGTATCCAAGCAATTGATGCCATGGACTCCTTCGTACAACCTTGTAAGCGAAAAAGAAGTTGCAGTGTGCCTGTACAAAGAACTAGCGTAAGTTCAGTTGCCTGCTTCTCGGAATTTTAGTTAGCCACTTATTGCAAAATTGTTCAATTACGTTGCTTGGCTTAATTTAGTTTGCTACTGATTACATAATGCCACAGCCTGTTAATCCTATTATGGACTGCGCCTATCTATGTGTTTGATACTTACTATTATGAATTACCTGTTTGCCTGAACTTAAATAGCTACTTGTTTGTTTAACTGCTTTGCTGCTGCAACAACAGGTTACATTGATGTTAATAACTGCTTTTCAGCATCGAATTGAAACTCTTTTATTCCTTGTTCGTTTAACCGGTTTGCTGTTATAACTCCCAGTTGAGATGTTTTGCTAACTTCAACTTTTCTGAATCCAATCGAAACTTTAATGGCAAAACATGTTAGCCCAAGATTAAAGCGAGGTCCCCATGGACGTTGTATCATCCCACAGCAGTGGCACCGGCCCAATCATGCATTATGAATTGCCAACTGCTGATGCTCTAGAGGCTAAACTAGTGGTAGAAAGAGATTCTGCTTCTGCACTTAGATATGAAGTTGACATGTTGAGGAAGCAAACAACACGATCAGTAGCAGTACTCAAGACAACCATTAAATATTTGGTGGATTTCAAAACGAAGCAAGCTGAGACTGACCACATTGTTAAAGTCCTGAAGGAAAAAAGGAAATTAAATTCCCACTTGGTAAATCATAGGTGAAATGTTCTTTTCATCGTTGAATAACCTTTGTGTTGTTTGTTCATGTAATCAATCAAACCATTTGTTTTAGAGATCATGTAATAATTGTTTTTTGTTTTTTGGTTTGTAATTTGATTTGAGCACAAGTCTGTATTAATTGATAAGACTCGGAGACATTTCATTTTGATTGCTGTGCCAGACCTACAAATATGCCAATCAGGATGAATGTGCATTCAGCAATAATAGTAGTATAGATGAACCATAAGTGGCACGCATCAGAAAGGGCCAAGATGCTATAGTAGCTTGGCTAAAAAAGGATGTTGTTGTAGCAAAGAAAAGTACAGCAGTCTGGCTTATGTATGTTAGTTGATATTATTGATCCATATACTCTATAAGTGTTTATATGTCTATTAGTTCTGTTCATTCTTGGTTGATTGACTCGGTATTTGAATCTTGATACATCGCTTGTGTACATATCTAAATGGGAGTACACATTATGCTGCGTGTGACATTTGAGTTGGACATGAAGTGTTCCAAATATTTGAATTCACCTTAAACTGGATTCTAGCTTCTGAATTTGAGTATCGGCATTTGTAAACCATATTCATATATGACAGTGGAATACATCTTTGTCGTCCTTTTGAAGATATATAAAAACGCATAGAATGACTTATAAAGATTCGTATAGGAATACAAAATGGATCGAATTTAGTTGCCAGGGTAAACGTGGATGCTTATTGTCCCAAAATTCGAAAGAGGCGGCAAAATGTCCACTCCCACGTCGGTTGCCCGAAGCCAAGTGTTTGGGAGATGGAAATTACGGTCTACCCATTACACGGACAATCCATTGGCCCGATTTCCACTGCTCTAAATAGGGGTAGGATAGTAACTTCAATTAGACGTGACACGACCGCCTCTGTGACGCCCCCGATTCAATCATACACTAATCATGCATGCAAACGTGTACAATCAAGATCAGGGACTCACGGGAAGATATCACAACACAACTCTAAAAACATAAATAAGTCATACAAACATCATAATACAAGCCAGGGGCCTCGAGGGCTCGAATACAAGTGCTCGATCATAGACGAGTCAGCGGAAGCAAAAATATCTGAGTACAGACATAAAGCAAACAAGGTGCCATAAGATGGCTAGCACAAACTGGGATACAGATCGAAAGAGGCACAGGCCTCCTACCTGGGATCCTCCTAAACTACTCATGGTCGTCGTCAGCGGGCTGCACGTAGTAGTAGGCACCTCCGGTGTAGTAGGAGTCGTCGTCGACGGTGGCGTCTAGCTCCTGGGCTCCAGCATCTGGTTGCGACAACCAGGAAGAAGGGAAAAGGGGGAAAAGGGGGAGCAAAGCAACCGTGAGTACTCATCCAAAGTACTCACAAGCAAGGATCTACACTACATATGCCTGGGTATATGTGTAAAGGGGCCATATCGGTGGACTGAACTGCAGAATGCCAGAATAAGAGGGGGATAGCTAGTCCCGTCGAAGACTACGCTTTTGGAAGCCTCCATCTTGCAGCATGTAGAAGAGAGTAGATGGTAAGTTCACCAAGTAGCATCGCATAGCATAATCCTACCCGACGATCCTCTCCTCGTCAACCTGTGAGAGAGCGATCACCGAGTTGTATCTGGCACTTGGAAGGGTGTGTTTTATTAAGTATCCGGTTCTAGTTGTCATAAGGTCAAGGTACAACTCCGGGTCGTCCTTTTATCGAGGGACACGGCTATTCGAATAGATCAACTTCCCTGTAGGGGTGCACCACATAACCCAACACGCTTGATCCCATTTGGCCGGACGCACTTTCCTGGGTCATGCCCGGCCTCGGAAGATCAACACGTCGCAGCCCTGCCTAGGCACAACAGAGAGGTCAACACGCCGGTCTAAATCCTATGTGCGCAGGGGTCTGGGCCCATCACCCATTGCACACCTGCACGTTGCGAACGCGGCCGGTGAGCAGACCTAGCAACCTCCATTTCAAAGGAAGTTGCGTTACATGGTCCAACCCGGCGCGCGCCGCTCAGTCGCTGACGTCACGAAGGCTTCGGCTGATACCACGACGTCGAGTGCCCATAACTGTTCCCGCGTAGCTGGTTAGTGCGTATAGGCCAGTGGCCAGACTTAGATCAAATACCAAGAACTCGTTAAACGTGTTATTTTTAAGTAACCACGAACGCCGACCAGGGCCAGGCCCACCTCTCACCTAGGTAGTCTAAACCTGCCCTGTTGCTCCGCCACAAAGATCCACCCAGAGGGCCGTCGGGACAAAGGATCTTTCAGCCCCCAATCCGTGAATCACTCGCGGGTACTCCTCGAGCCAACCCGACTTTAGTCACCACATGTATCATGTATAAAGTATATAGTATATACCCGTGATCACCTCCCGAGTGATCACGGCCCAATAGTATAGCACAGTAGACGGACAAGAATGTAGGGCCACAGATGGAATACTAGCATCCTATACTAAGCATGTAGGATTGCAGGTAAAGGTAATAACAGTAGTAGCAAGGACAGGCTATGTAGCATAATAGGATTAATGGAAAGTACTAACATGCTACACTACTCTAATGCAAGCAGTATAGAGAAGAATAGGCGATATCTGGTGATCAGGGGGGCTTGCCTGGAAGCTCAGCCGAGAAGGAGGGGTCATCAACACCGTAGTCGTACTGGGTAGCAGCAGCGTCGGTCTCGGTGTCTAGCGAGAGAAGAGGGGGAAGAAACAATAAATACAATGCAAAAAAATGCATGACGATGCATGACATGACAAAGCGTGATGCTAGGTGTGCCCAAACGCGGTAGTAGGTGATACCGGCGAAGGGGGGAAACATCCGAGAAAGTATTCCCGGTGTTTCGCGTTTTCGGACAGATGAACCGGAGGGGGAAAGTTGCGAGTTCGATAGGTTAGGGATGGGTGGCGGACGAACAGGCTGCGTATTCGAAATCGTCTCGTCGTTTTGAGCAACTTTCATGTACAAAGTATTTTGATCCGAGCTACGGTTTATTTTATATGATTTTCTAAACTTTAAAAATCATTTTTAGAATTTATCTAATTAATTTAATCCAACATTATCCAGAATAGTGTTTGCTGATGTCATCATGACGTCAGCAGTCAACAGAGGTGTTGACTGGTCAAACTGACGTGTGGGCCCAGTGGGACCCACCTGTCATACACTGCTAGGTTGATTAGGGTTTAGGTTGAACTAATTACTGTTTAATTAAACTAATAGGTTAATTAGATTGATTAAATAGGATTAATTAACTTAATTAATTTAGTTAATTAATTACTTAATTAATTAAATTTATTATTATTATTATTTTTCTATCTCCTTTTCTTTTTATAAAACGTTCTGGGGTGGGCCCCCTGTCATTGGCCCTAGGGGCCAAAGCGGGCGCCGGGCTATCGGGCACATGCCCAGGTGCGGGCGGACCCGACAGGGGCCGGAGCAGGGGAGAGGTGGCCACGGTGAGGCCATGGCTGGAGCGGGGCGCACTGGCCGTGGCCGGTGGAGAGGCGGCCGCAGGGAGGAGCGCTGGGGGTCGTCGCCGGCGGCTGTGGCCGCGGCCGTGTGCAGAGGAGGCGGGCAGCAGGCTGCGGCAGCCGGAGCTGGCAAAGGCAGGAGCGGCGGGGCTGCAGCGGAGCAGCAAGCAGGGGAGGAGGGCACGCGCGGGGGAGAGGGCGGCAGGGCACGCAAGCGCGGTGCACGCCGGCGAGCCGGAGCGGGGGGTGCGGGTGAGCGCGCGAGCGGGCGGCGGCCAATGGCGGGGAGCGCCAACGGGCAGCGGAGGCGCGCGGGGCCAGCAGCTCCATGAGCAGCGGCGGCGCGGCAAGGGCAGCAGCAGTGGCACGGCAAGGGTAGCAGTAGGCGCGGGGCGCGCATCGGACGGGTCAGGGCGTGGCGACCGCGGGACGGGCGCGGGGAGCGTGGCATGGGCGCGCGGGCAGCGGTAGTGGCTGCGGTGACGAGCGCGAGCGCCCGCGCAGGCGGGGTCACGCGAGGGAGAGAGAGGGAGCGAGGAGGGGCGCGCGGAGACGAGCGCGGTGGCGGGGCTCACATTGGGACTTAGGGAATGGGGCAGTGGGTGTCAGGGAGGAGACAGAGACGACGGCGACGCGGTGACGAGGTGCTGGCCGGCGAGGAGGAGGAGGTAGGCCGGCGAGGTAGGCCGGCGAGGTAGCCCCGGGCGCCGGCGTCGGCATCGGCGTCGGGGGTGGAGGGGCAAGGGGATCGGGCTCCTCCCAATCCAGATCCAATCGAGGGGGGAGTGGGGGAGCGAGTGGGGCGACGGGGGAGAACGGCTAGGGTTTTGGGAGGGTTATGGAGAGCGAGTGGGCCGGCCGGTTGGTTGGGCCAGGTGGGCCGGTCGGCCAGCCTAGTGGCCGTTGGCTAGCTGGGCCTTTCGGCCCAGGGGGAGTGGGTTTCTTCTTTTTTCCTTTTTCTTTAGTTTTGTTTTCTGGTTTTGTATTTCTTATCTTTTATTTATTTTCCTTTTCTGTTTTATTTAATTTAGGGCATTTAAGTACTTTATAGAATTGTGTCTTCTACACCATAATTACCTATGCCATTTTTGGCACTGCCCGAACATTTTTGTTTCAACTTTTGAAAACTTTTGTTGTTTGACATATTTTGAATTTGACTTTTGAACGGGTTTTGAACTAACGAGAGATTAGCAACAATAATGGACCTGACGTGGCATCATTAGCAGAGTTTTACTGTAGCTTAATTATCCGGGCGTTACAAATCTCCTCCACTACAAGAAATCTCGTCCCGAGATTTAGGAGGTAGAAGGAAACAGCGCGGGGTATTCATCACGCAGGCGATCCTCGCGTTCCCAAGTGGCTTCATCTTCAGAATGGTGCGACCACTGGACTTTGAGGAACTTGATCGCCTTCTGACATGTGCGGCGTTCAGCTTGGTCGAGAATGCGGACTGGATGCTCTTTATAGGAGAGGTCCTGTTGCAATTTGAGCACTTCATGATCCACTGCTCGGATTGGGTCCTTGAAGCAACGGCGGAGCTGTGACACGTGGAACACATCGTGAACCTGAGAAAGGTTCGGCGGAAGCTCCAGTTGATATGCCACTTTTCCACGCCTTTCCAGAATAGTGAATGGGCCAATATAGTGAGGAGCTAGCTTGCCCTTGATCCCGAAGCGGTGAGCACCCTTCATTGGTGTAACTCGAAGATAAGCCTTTTCGCCAGGTTGATAGACCATGTCTTTATGTTTACGGTCATACTGACTCTTCTGACGCGACTGAGCAATCTTGAGATTCTCGCGAATAATGCGGACTTGTTCTTCGGCATGTTGGATAATATCCGGACCGAAGAGTGGACGTTCCCCAGTTTCTGACCAGTTCAGAGGGGTTCAGCACTTTCGTCCATATAACACTTCGAAGGGGGCCATCTTCAGACCAGCTTGATAGCTATTATTATAAGAGAACTCAGCATACGGGAGAGATTCCTCCCATTTCTTGCCGAAGGAAATAACACAAGCTCGAAGCATGTCTTCGAGAACTTGATTGACATGTTCAACTTGCCCTTGCGACTGCGGATGAAACGCAGTACTGAATGACAGATGAGTTCCCATAGCTTCTTGAAAACTTGCCCAGAATCTTGAAGTGAATAAGCTGCCACGGTCTGAGCTGATAACCAATGGAATACCGTGGAGTGAAACAATCCTGGACATATAGAGCGTTGCCAGCTGACTAGCAGTGATCGTTTCTTTGACTGCCAGAAAATGTGCAACTTTAGAAAGCCGGTCAATGCCGACAAGAATAGCATCATTACCTTTCTGCGATTTGGGAAATCCAGTGACGAAGTCCATTTCAACATGGTCCCATTTCCATTCAGGAATAGAGATAGGTTGCAGAGTTCCAGCAGGCCTTTGATGTTCTGCTTTGATACGACGGCAAACGTCACACTCAGCAACATAATGAGCAATGTCTTGCTTCATATTAGACCACCAGAATCTTTGACGAATGTCTTGGTACATCTTTGTACTACCAGGATGAATAGACAAAGGCGTATCATGAGCTTCTTTCATAACCTCTTGTGTCATATCCAGGTTTTTCTCTGCACATGGCACCACTAGGTGGCCCTTGAAGTACAAGGTGCCATCATCAGCAATAGTGAAGAATGAGGGCTTTCCTTCTGCGAGGTAGCTCTTAATCTTGTGGGCTTCAGAGTCATATCCCTATATTCTCTTGATGGAGTCCAAGAGATCTGGTTCGACAGCCAGGGTATTGAGGGAACCCTGGGAAACATCATGGAGGTTCATCTTGCGAAACTCCTTAGGAGGGGGAGCGAGTGCACCCAGAGGAACAATATGGAGGTTCAGCTTTCTGAATGCTTCAACAAGCGAGGGCTGAACTTTGCGAACCTGGAGGTGGTTGCAGTAAGACTTGTGGCTCAAGGCATCAGCCATTACATTAGCCTTGCCTGGTGTATAGGAAATACCCAAGTCAAAGTCTGCAACAATCTCCATCCATCTCTACTGACGGAGGTTCAGGTCTGGCTGAGTAAACAGATACTTCAAACTTTGGTGGTCGGTGAAGATCTCGCAACGATTACCAAGAAGGTAATGTCGCCACTGTTTTAGCGCATGAATGACAGCAGCAAGCTCGAGGTCGTGAACTGGGTAGTTCTCTTCGTGAGGGCGCAATTGCCAAGAGGCATAAGCAATCACTTTGCGGTCTTGCAGTAGGACACAGCCTAATCCTTGACGGGAAGCATCGCAGTAAATGACGAAGTCCTTCTTAGTATCAGGTGGAGCAAGCACTGGAGCAGAAGTCAACTTGTCTTTGAGTGCCTGAAAACTTTCCTGACATTTGTCTGTCCATTGGAACTTGACACCCTTATGCAACAGGTTGGTCAGAGGCCTGGCGATCTTGGAGAAGTTCTCGACAAATCGACGGCAATAGCTGGCGAGTCCGAGAAAACTTCTGACTTTGTTAATGTTCTTCGGAGGAGTCCGATCAAGAATAGCCTGGACTCGTTCAGGGTTAACGGCAATACCATCCTTAGAGATGACATGCCCAAGATTGGTTACTTCGGGTAGCCAAAATTCACATTTGGAGACTTGGCATATAGTTGATGCTCTCGTAGCTTTTCCAGCACAAGACGAAGATGTTCAGCATGCTCTTATTCATTCTTGGAAAATACCAGGATATCATCCAGATAAACCACGACGAACTTGTCGAGGTAATCCATGAATATATAGTTCATCAGACGAGAGAAGGTGGCTGGAGCATTGGTTAAGCCGAAAGACATGACGGTGTACTCGTATGAACCATATCGAGTCACGAAGGCAGTCTTTGGGATATCCTCTTCACGAACACGGATCTGGTGGTAACCCAACCTCAAGTCGAGTTTAGAGAACACTGACGAACCAGCCAGTTGATCATACAGATCATTGATCCGAGGAAGAGGATATTTATTCTGAATGGTAGCTTGGTTTATAGGACGGTAGTCTTGGACTAATCGTTTTGTCCCATCCTTCTTCTTGACAAAGAGAGAAGGTGCTCCCAAGGAGAGCAACTTGGGTGAATGAAACCACTGTGAAGAGATTTGTCGATTTCCTCCTTAAGCTCAATGAGTTCATGCGGTGGCATCTTGTAGGGTCGCTTGGCTATAGGAGTGGTGCCTGGTTTCAAGTCGATGATGAATTCGACAGCTCTAGCAGGGGGAATCCCTGGAAGTTCTTCAGGAAAGATGTCTTGGAATTAACGAACGACATGAATGTTTTCAATGCCCTCGAGTGGTACAGCGTTCAATGCATTCAACGCATAAAGCCTTGCTTCGGCATTCTGAACCAGACGAGCATTTTAGATTATTATTTCATCGGAAGGGTGTAGCAGATGGACGGTCTTAGTGGCGCAAACTATAGAATCAGTATGCGCTTTCAACCAATCCATTCCTAGAATGAGATCAATGCTACAGGACTTCAGTACGATGGGAGAGACAAGGAATTCTAGTCCTTCGATTTCAACGGGAACGTCGTGACTAACCATAGAGGTTTGACATTGGCCCGCAGGGGTGTGTACCACTAGCGGAGTGTTCATCTCTTCGTATTTAATGCCATCCATGAATGCAAATTCTACTGATATGAATGAATTTGATGCTCCTGTATCAAATAAAACGGATGCCGGTACTGAATTTACGAGAAGACACTACAAAAAAAGACACATCCGTGACATTTTGGGCCGAACGAATTTTTTTCCTGTCATACATATGACACTTCTATGACGATAATTGTGACAAAACTGTTGGAAATATACCCTAGAGGCAATAATAAATGGTTATTATTATATTTCTTTGTTCATGGTAATCGTCTATTATTCATGCTATAATTGTATTGTCCGGAAATCGTAATACATGTGTGAATACATAGACCACAACGTGTCCCTAGTAAGCCTCTAGTTGACTAGCCCGTTGATCAACAGATAGTCATGGTTTCCTGACTATGGACATTGGATGTCATTGATAACGGGATCACATCATTAGGAGAATGATGTGATGGACAAGACCCAATCCTAAGCATAGCATAAAAGATCGTGTAGTTTCGTTTGCTAGAGCTTTTCCAATGTCAAGTATCTTTTCCTTAGACCATGAGATCGTGCAACTCCCGGATACCGTAGGAGTGCTTTGGGTGTGCCAAACGTCACAACGTAACTGGGTGACTATAAAGGTGCATTACGGGTATCTCCGAAAGTGTCTGTTGGGTTGGCACGGATCGAGACTGGGATTTGTCACTCCGGGTGACGGAGAGGTATCTCTGGGCCCACTCGGTAATGCATCATCATAATGAGCTCAATGTGACTAAGGCGTTAGTCACGGGATCATGCATTGCGGTACGAGTAAAGAGACTTGCCGGTAACGAGATTGAACAAGGTATTCGGATACCGACGATCGAATCTCGGGCAAGTAACATACCGATTGGCAAAGGGAATTGCATACGGATTGATTGAATCCTCGACACCGTGGTTCATCCGATGAGATCATCGTGGAGCATGTGGGAGCCAACATGGGTATCCAGATCCCGCTGTTGGTTATTGACCGGAGAGGCGTATCGGTCATGTCTGCATGTCTCCCGAACCCGTAGGGTCTACACACTTAAGGTCCGGTGACGCTAGGGTTGTAGAGATATATGTATGCGGAACCCCGAAAGTTGTTCGGAGTCCCGGATAAGATCCCGGACTTCACGAGAGGTTCCGGAATGGTCCGGAGGTGAAGAATTATATATAGGAAGTCAAGTTTCGGCCACCAGGAAAGTTTCGGGGGTTACCGGTATTGTACCGGGACCACCGGAAGGGTCCCGGGGGTCCACCGGGTGGGGCCACCTGTCCCGGAGGGCCCCGTGGGCTGAAAGTGGAAGGGAACCAGCCCTTAGTGGGCTGGGGCGCCCCCCTTGGGCCTCCCCCTATGCGCCTAGGGTTGGGAACCCTAGGGGGGAGCTTCCCCCTTGCCTTGGGGGGCAAGGCAACCCCTTCCCCCCTTGGCCGCCCCCCCCTTGGAGATCCCATCTCCCAGGGCTGGCGCACCCCCCAGGGGCCTATATAAAGGGGGGAGGGAGGGCAGCAAACACAGCCTTGGGCGCCTCCCTCCTCCCCTGCAACACCTCTCTCTCTCTCGCAGAAGCTCGGCGAAGCCCTGCCGGAGACCCGCTACATCCACCACCACGCCGTCGTGCTGTTGGATCTCCATCAACCTCTCCTCCCCCCTTGCTGGATCAAGAAGGAGGAGACGTCTCTGCGCCGTACGTGTGTTGAACGCGGAGGTGCCGTCCGTTCGGCACTCGGTCATCGGTGATTTGGATCACGACGAGTACGACTCCGTCATCCACGTTCATTGGAACGCTTCCGCTCGCGATCTACAAGGGTATGTAGATGCACTCCCTTCCCCTCGTTGCTAGTACACTCCATAGATGCATCTTGGTGAGCGTAGGAAAATTTTAAAATTATGCTACGATTCCCAATAGTGGCATCATGAGCCAGGTCTATGCGTAGTTACTATGCACGAGTAGAACACAAAGAAGTTGTGGGCGTTGAGTTTGCCAATTCTTCTTGCCGCTACTAGTCTTTTCTTGTTTCGGCGGCATTGTAGGATGAAGCGGCCCGGACCGACCTTACACGTACACTTACGTGAGACAGGTTCCACCGACTGACATGCACTAGATGCATAAGGTGGCTAGCGGGTGTCTGTCTCTCCTACTTTAGTTGGAACGGATTCGATGAAAAGGGTCCTTATGAAGGGTAAATAGAAATTGGCAAATCACGTTGTGGTCATACGTAGGTAAGAAACGTTCTTGCTAGAAACCTACAAACCACGTAAAAACTTGCAACAACAATTAGAGGACGTCTAACTTGTTTTTGCAGCAAGTGCTATGTGATGTGATATAGCCAGAAGATGTGATGAATGATATATGTGATGTATGAGATTGATCATATTCTTGTAATAGGAATCACGACTTGCATGTCGATGAGTATGACAACCGGCAGGAGCCATAGGAGTTGTCTTTATTATTTTGCATGACCTGCATGTCATTGAATAACGCCATGTAAATTACTTTACTTTGTTGCTAAACGCGTTAGCCATAGAAGTAGAAGTAATCGTTGGCGTGACGACTTCATGAAGACACAATGATGGAGATCATGATGATGGAGATCATGGTGTCATGCCGGTGACGAAGATGATCATGGTGCCCCGAAGATGGAGATCAAAGGAGCATAATGATATTGGCCATATCATGTCACTATTTGATTGCATGTGATGTTTATCATGTTTTTGCATCTTATTTGCTTAGAACGACGGTATTAAGTAAGATGATCCCTTATAATAATTTCAAGAAAGTGTTCACCCTAACTGTGCACCGGTTCGAAGGTTCGTTGTTTCGAAGCACCACGTGATGATCGGGTGTGATAGATTCTAACGTTCGAATACAACGGGTGTTGACGAGCCTAGCATGTACAGACATGGCCTCGGAACACACGCAATACACTTAGGTTGACTTGACGAGCCTAGCATGTACAGACATGGCCTCGGAACACGGAGGACCGAAAGGTCGAGCATGAGTCGTATAGAAGATACGATCAACATGGAGATGTTCACCGATCTTGACTAGTCTGTCTCACGTGATGATCGGACACGGCCTAGTTAAGCTTGGATCATGTTTCACTTAGATGACGAGAGGGATGTCTATCTGAGTGGGAGTTCATTAAATAATTTGATTAGATGAACTCAATTATCATGAACTTAGTCTAAAATCTTTACACTATGTCTTGTAGATCAAATGGCCAACGTTGTCCTCAATTTCAACGCGTTCCTAGGGAAAACCAAGCTGAAAGATGATGGCAGCAATTATACGGACTGGGTCCGGAACCTGAGGCTCATCCTCATAGTAGCCAAGAAATATTATGTCTTAGAAGCACCGCTAGGTGATGCACCAATCCCACAGAACCAAGACGTTATGAACGCTTGGCAATCACGTGCGGATGATTACTCCCTCGTTCAGTGCGGCATGCTTTACAGCTTAGAACCGGGTCTCCAAAAGCGTTTTGAGAAACATGGAGCATATGAGATGTTTGAGGAGCTGAAACTGGTTTTTCAAGCTCATGCCCGGGTCGAGAGATATGATGTCTCCGACAAGTTCTTCAGCTGTAAAATGGAGGAGAACAGTTCTGTTAGTGAGCACATACTCAGAATGTCTGGGTTGCACAACCGCTTGTCTCAGCTGGGAGTTAATCTCCCAGATGACGCGGTCATTGACAGAATCCTCCAGTCGCTTCCACCAAGCTACAAGAGCTTTGTGACGAACTACAATATGCAGGGGATGGAAAAGACCATTCCTGAAGTATATTCAATGCTGAAATCAGCGGAAGGGGAGATCAGAAAAGAACATCAAGTGTTGATGGTGAATAAGACCACTAAGTTCAAGAAGGGCAAGGGTAAGAGGAACTTCAAGAAGGACGGCAAGGGAGTTGCCGCGCCCGGTAAACCAGTTACTGGGAAGAAGTCAAAGAATGGACCCAAGCCCGGGACTGAGTGCTTTTATTGCAAGGGAAGTGGTCACTGGAAGCGGAACTGCCCCAAATATTTAGCGGACAAGAAGAAGGCCGACAACACCCAAGGTATATGTGATATACAAGTAATTGATGTGTACCTTACCAGTACTCGTAGTAGCTCCTGGGTATTTGATACCGGTGCGGTTGCTCATATTTGTAACTCAAAGCAGGAACTACGGAATAAACGGAGACTGGCAAAGGATGAGGTGACGATGCGCGTCGGGAATGGTTCCAAGGTCGATGTGATCGCCGTCGGCACGCTACCTCTACATCTACCCACGGGATTAGTTTTAAACCTCAATAATTGTTATTTAGTGCCAGCTTTGAGCATGAACATTGTGTATGGATCTCATTTAATTTGAGATGGCTACTCATTTAAATCCGAGAATAATGGTTGTTCTATTTATTTTAGAGATATGTTTTATGGTCATGCCCCGCTGGTCAATGGTTTATTTGTGATGAATCTCGAACATGATGTTACACATGTTCATAGTGTGAATACCAAAAGATGTAAAGTTGATAACGATAGTCCCACATACTTGTGGCACTGCCGCCTTGGTCACATTGGTGTCAAGCGCATGAAGAAGCTCCATGCAGATGGACTTTTGGAGTCTCTTGATTACGAATCATTTGACACGTGCGAACCATGCCTCATGGGTAAGATGACCAAGACTCCGTTCTCCGGAACAATGGAGCGAGCAACCAACTTATTGGAAATCATACATACCGATGTGTGTGGTCCAATGAGTGTTGAGGCTCGCGGAGGATATCGTTATGTTCTCACTCTCACTGATGATTTAAGTAGATATGGATATGTCTACCTGATGAAACACAAGTCTGGAACCTTTGAAAAGTTCAAAGAATTTCAGAGTGAGGTTGAGAATCAACGTGATAGGAGAATAAAATTCCTACGATCAGATCATGGTGGAGAATATTTAAGTCACGAGTTTGGTGCACACTTAAGGAAATGTGGAATAGTTTCACAAATCACGCCGCCTGGAACACCTCAGAGAAATGGTGTGTCCGAACGTCGTAATCGCACTCTATTGGATATGGCGCGATCTATGATGTCTCTTACCGATTTACCGCTCTCATTTTGGGGTTATGCTTTAGAGACTGCCGCATTCACTTTAAATAGGGCTCCGTCGAAATCCGTTGAGACGACACCGTATGAATTATGGTTTGGGAAGAAACCTAAGCTGTCATTTCTAAAAGTTTTGGGATGCGATGCTTATGTCAAGAAACTTCAACCTGAAAAGCTCGAACCCAAATCGGAAAAATTCCTCTTCATAGGATTCCCTAAGGAAACTATTGGGTATACCTTCTACCTCAGATCCGAAGGCAAGATCTTCATTGCCAAGAACGGGTCCTTTCTGGAGAAGGAGCTTCTCTCGAAAGAATTGAGTGGGAGGAAAGCGGAACTTGATGAGGTGATAGTTACCCCTTCTGAACCGGAAAGTAGCGCAGCGCGGGAAAATGTTCCTGTGGTGCCTACGCCGATTGGGGAGGAAGTTAATGATGATGATCATAAAGCTTCGGATCAAGTTACTGAACTTCGTAGGTCCACAAGGACACGTTCCGCACCAGAGTGGTACGGCAACCCTGTCCTGGAAATCATGTTGTTAGACAACGGTGAACCTTCGAACTATGAAGAAGCCATGGCAGGCCCGGATTCCGACAAATGGCTAGAAGCCATGAAATCCGAGATAGAATCCATGTATGAAAACAAAGTATGGACTTTGACTGACTTGCCCGATGAGCGGCGAGCCATAGAAAACAAATGGATCTTTAAGAAGAAGACGGACGCAGATGGTAATGTGACCATCTACAAAGCTCAACTTGTCGCTAAGGGTTATCGACAAGTTCAAGGGGTTGACTACGATGAGACTTTCTCACCCGTAGCGAAGCTGAAGTCCGTCCGAATCATGTTAGCAATTGCCGCATACTATGATTATGAGATATGGCAGATGGACGTCAAAACGGCATTCCTTAACGGCTTCCTTAAGGAAGAGTTGTATATGATGCAGCCGGAAGGTTTTGTCGATCCTAAGAATGCTAACAAAGTATGCAAGCTCCAGCGCTCAATCTATGGGCTGGTGCAAGCATCTCGGAGTTGGAACATTCGCTTTGATGAGATGATCAAAGCGTTTGGGTTTACACAGACTTATGGAGAAGCCTGTGTTTACAAGAAAGTGAGTGGGAGCTCTGTAGCATTTCTCATATTATATGTGGATGACATATTATTGATGGGAAATGATATAGAATTCTTGGAAAGTATAAAGGCCTATTTGAATAAGTGTTTTTCAATGAAGGACCTTGGAGAAGCTGCTTATATATTAGGCATCAAGATCTATAGAGATAGATCAAGACGCATCATTGGTCTTTCACAGAGTACATACCTTGACAAGATATTGAAGAAGTTCAGTATGGATCAGTCCAAGAAGGGGTTCTTGCCTGTATTGCAAGGTGTGCAATTGAGCACGGCTCAATGCCCGACCACGGCAGAAGATATAGAAGAGATGAGTGTCATCCCCTATGCCTCGGCCATAGGGTCTATTATGTATGCCATGTTGTGTACCAGACCTGATGTAAACCTTGCCGTAAGTTTGGTAGGAAGGTACCAAAGTAATCCCGGCAAGGAACACTGGACAGCGGTCAAGAATATCCTGAAGTACCTGAAGAGGACTAAGGACATGTTTCTTGTTTATGGAGGTGACGAAGAGCTCGTCGTAAAGGGTTACGTCGACGCTAGCTTCGACACAGATCTGGATGAATCGAAGTCACAGACCGGATACGTGTATATTTTGAATGGAGGAGCAGTAAGCTGGTGCAGTTGCAAGCAAAGCGTCGTGGCGGGATCTACATGTGAAGCGGAATACATGGCAGCCTCGGAGGCAGCAAAGGAAGCATTCTGGATGAAGGAGTTCATTACCGACCTAGGGGTGATTCCCAATGCGTCGGGCCCGATGACTCTCTTCTGTGACAACACTGGAGCTATTGCCCTTGCGAAGGAGCCCAGGTTTCACAGGAAGACCAGGCATATCAAGCGTCGCTTCAACTCCATTCGTGAAAGTGTTCAAAATGGAGACATAGATATTTGTAAAGTACACACGGACCTGAATGTAGCAGATCCGTTGACTAAACCTCTCCCTAGGGCAAAACATGATCAACACCAGGACGCAATGGGTGTTCGATTCATCACAATGTAACTAGATTATTGACTCTAGTGCAAGTGGGAGACTGTTGGAAATATACCCTAGAGGCAATAATAAATGGTTATTATTATATTTCTTTGTTCATGGTAATCGTCTATTATTCATGCTATAATTGTATTGTCCGGAAATCGTAATACATGTGTGAATACATAGACCACAACGTGTCCCTAGTAAGCCTCTAGTTGACTAGCTCGTTGATCAACAGATAGTCATGGTTTCCTGACTATGGACATTGGATGTCATTGATAACGGGATCACATCATTAGGAGAATGATGTGATGGACAAGACCCAATCCTAAGCATAGCATAAAAGATCGTGTAGTTTCGTTTGCTAGAGCTTTTCCAATGTCAAGTATCTTTTCCTTAGACCATGAGATCGTGCAACTCCCGGATACCGTAGGAGTGCTTTGGGTGTGCCAAACGTCACAACGTAACTGGGTGACTATAAAGGTGCATTACGGGTATCTCCGAAAGTGTCTGTTGGGTTGGCACGGATCGAGACTGGGATTTGTCACTCCGGGTGACGGAGAGGTATCTCTGGGCCCACTCGGTAATGCATCATCATAATGAGCTCAATGTGACTAAGGCGTTAGTCACGGGATCATGCATTGCGGTACGAGTAAAGAGAATTGCCGGTACCGAGATTGAACAAGGTATTGGGATACCGACGATCGAATCTCGGGCAACTAACATACCGATTGGCAAAGGGAATTGCATACGGATTGATTGAATCCTCGACACCGTGGTTCATCCGATGAGATCATCGTGGAGCATGTGGGAGCCAACATGGGTATCCAGATCCCGCTGTTGGTTATTGACCGGAGAGGCGTCTCGGTCATGTCTGCATGTCTCCCGAACCCGTAGTGGCTCCTGGGTATTTGATACCGGTGCAGTTGCTCACATTTGTAACTCAAAGCAGGGGCTGCGGAATAAGCGGAAACTGGCAAAGGACGAGGTGACGATGCGCGTCAGGAATGCTTCCAAGGTCAATGTGATCGCCGTCGGCACGCTGCCTCTGCATCTCCCTTCGGGATTAGTTTTAAACCTTAATAATTGTTATTTAGTGCCAGCTTTGAGCATGAACATTGTATCGGGATCTCGTTTAATTCGAGATGGCTACTCTTTTAAATCTGAGAATAATGGTTGTTCCATTTTTATGAGAGATATGTTTTATGGTCATGCTCCTATGGTGAATGGTTTATTCTTTATGAATCTCGAACATGATGCTACACATGTTCATAATGTGAGTACCAAAAGAAGTAAGGCTGATAATGATAGTCCCACATATTTGTGGCACTGCCGCCTTGGTCACATAGGTGTCAAACGCATGAAGAAGCTCCATGCTGATGGACTTTTAGAGTCTCTTGATTATGAATCATTTGACACGTGCGAACCATGCCTTATGGGTAAAATGACCAAGACTCCGTTCTCAGGAACAATGGAGCGAGCAACCGACTTATTGGAAATCATACATACTGATGTGTGCGGTCCAATGAGTGTTGAGGCTCGCGGTGGCTATCGTTATGTTCTCACCCTCACTGATGATTTAAGTAGGTATGGGTATATCTACTTAATGAAACACAAGTCTGAAACCTTTGAAAAGTTCAAGGAATTTCAGAGTGAGGTTGAAAATCAACGTGACAGGAAAATCAAGTTTCTACGATCAGATCGTGGAGGAGAATACTTGAGTCATGAGTTTGGGGCACACTTAAGAAAATGTGGAATAGTTTCACAACTCACGCCGCCTGGAACACCTCAGCGTAATGGTGTGTCCGAACGTCGTAATCGCACTCTGTTAGATATGGTGCGATCTATGATGTCTCTTACCGATTTACCGCTTTCTTTTTGGGGCTATGCTTTAGAGACTGCCGCATTCACTTTAAATAGGGCTCCGTCGAAATCCGTTGAGATGACACCGTATGAATTATGGTTTGGGAAGAAACCTAAGCTGTCGTTTCTAAAAGTTTGGGGATGCGATGCTTATGTCAAGAAACTTCAACCTGAAAAGCTCGAACCCAAATCGGAAAAATGCGTCTTCATAGGATACCCTAAGGAAACTATTGGGTACACCTTCTACCTCAGATCCGAAGGCAAGATCTTCGTTGCCAAGAACGGGTCCTTTCTAGAGAAGGAGTTTCTCTCGAAAGAATTGAGTGGGAGGAAAGTGGAACTTGATGAGGTGATAGTCACCCCTTCCGAGTCGGAAAATAGCGCAGCGCGGGAAAATGTTCCTGTGGTGCCTACACCGACGGGGGAGGAAGTTAATGATGATGATCATGAAGCTTCGGATCAAGTTGCCACTGAACTTCGTAGGTCCACAAGGACACGTTCCGCACCAGAGTGGTACGGCAACCCTGTCCTTGAAATCATGTTGTTAGACAACGGTGGACCTTCGAACTATGAAGAAGCGATGGCGGGCCCGGATTCCGACAAATGGCTAGAAGCCATGAAATCCGAGATAGAATCCATGTATGAAAACAAAGTATGGACTTTGACTGACTTGCCCGATGAGCGGCGAGCCATAGAAAACAAATGGATCTTTAAGAAGAAGACGGACGCAGATGGTAATGTGACCATCTACAAAGCTCGACTTGTCGCTAAGGGTTATCGACAAGTTCAAGGGGTTGACTACGATGAGACTTTCTCACCCGTAGCGAAGCTGAAGTCCGTACGAATCATGTTAGCAATTGCCGCATACTATGATTATGAGATATGGCAGATGGACGTCAAAACGGCATTCCTTAACGGCTTCCTTAAGGAAGAGTTGTATATGATGCAGCCGGAAGGTTTTGTCGATCCTAAGAATGCTAACAAAGTATGCAAGCTCCAGCGCTCAATCTATGGGCTGGTGCAAGCATCTCGGAGTTGGAACATTCGCTTTGATGAGATGATCAAAGCGTTTGGGTTTACACAGACTTATGGAGAAGCCTGTGTTTACAAGAAAGTGAGTGGGAGCTCTGTAGCATTTCTCATATTATATGTGGATGACATATTATTGATGGGAAATGATATAGAATTCTTGGAAAGTATAAAGGCCTATTTGAATAAGTGTTTTTCAATGAAGGACCTTGGAGAAGCTGCTTATATATTAGGCATCAAGATCTATAGAGATAGATCAAGACGCATCATTGGTCTTTCACAGAGTACATACCTTGACAAGATATTGAAGAAGTTCAGTATGGATCAGTCCAAGAAGGGGTTCTTGCCTGTATTGCAAGGTGTGCAATTGAGCACGGCTCAATGCCCGACCACGGCAGAAGATATAGAAGAGATGAGTGTCATCCCCTATGCCTCGGCCATAGGGTCTATTATGTATGCCATGTTGTGTACCAGACCTGATGTAAACCTTGCCGTAAGTTTGGTAGGAAGGTACCAAAGTAATCCCGGCAAGGAACACTGGACAGCGGTCAAGAATATCCTGAAGTACCTGAAGAGGACTAAGGACATGTTTCTTGTTTATGGAGGTGACGAAGAGCTCGTCGTAAAGGGTTACGTCGACGCTAGCTTCGACACAGATCTGGATGAATCGAAGTCACAGACCGGATACGTGTATATTTTGAATGGAGGAGCAGTAAGCTGGTGCAGTTGCAAGCAAAGCGTCGTGGCGGGATCTACATGTGAAGCGGAATACATGGCAGCCTCGGAGGCAGCAAAGGAAGCATTCTGGATGAAGGAGTTCATTACCGACCTAGGGGTGATTCCCAATGCGTCGGGCCCGATGACTCTCTTCTGTGACAACACTGGAGCTATTGCCCTTGCGAAGGAGCCCAGGTTTCACAGGAAGACCAGGCATATCAAGCGTCGCTTCAACTCCATTCGTGAAAGTGTTCAAAATGGAGACATAGATATTTGTAAAGTACACACGGACCTGAATGTAGCAGATCCGTTGACTAAACCTCTCCCTAGGGCAAAACATGATCAACACCAGGACGCAATGGGTGTTCGATTCATCACAATGTAACTAGATTATTGACTCTAGTGCAAGTGGGAGACTGTTGGAAATATACCCTAGAGGCAATAATAAATGGTTATTATTATATTTCTTTGTTCATGGTAATCGTCTATTATTCATGCTATAATTGTATTGTCCGGAAATCGTAATACATGTGTGAATACATAGACCACAACGTGTCCCTAGTAAGCCTCTAGTTGACTAGCTCGTTGATCAACAGATAGTCATGGTTTCCTGACTATGGACATTGGATGTCATTGATAACGGGATCACATCATTAGGAGAATGATGTGATGGACAAGACCCAATCCTAAGCATAGCATAAAAGATCGTGTAGTTTCGTTTGCTAGAGCTTTTCCAATGTCAAGTATCTTTTCCTTAGACCATGAGATCGTGCAACTCCCGGATACCGTAGGAGTGCTTTGGGTGTGCCAAACGTCACAACGTAACTGGGTGACTATAAAGGTGCATTACGGGTATCTCCGAAAGTGTCTGTTGGGTTGGCACGGATCGAGACTGGGATTTGTCACTCCGGGTGACGGAGAGGTATCTCTGGGCCCACTCGGTAATGCATCATCATAATGAGCTCAATGTGACTAAGGCGTTAGTCACGGGATCATGCATTGCGGTACGAGTAAAGAGAATTGCCGGTACCGAGATTGAACAAGGTATTGGGATACCGACGATCGAATCTCGGGCAACTAACATACCGATTGGCAAAGGGAATTGCATACGGATTGATTGAATCCTCGACACCGTGGTTCATCCGATGAGATCATCGTGGAGCATGTGGGAGCCAACATGGGTATCCAGATCCCGCTGTTGGTTATTGACCGGAGAGGCGTCTCGGTCATGTCTGCATGTCTCCCGAACCCGTAGGGTCTACACACTTAAGGTCCGGTGACGCTAGGGTTGTAGAGATATATGTATGCGGAAACCCGAAAGTTGTTCGGAGTCCCGGATAAGATCCCGGACGTCACGAGAGGTTCCGGAATGGTCCGGAGGTGAAGAATTATATATAGGAAGTCAAGTTTCGGCCACCGAAAAAGTTTCGGGGGTTACCGGTATTGTACCGGCACCACCGGAAGGGTCCCGGGGGTCCACCGGGTGGGGCCACCTGTCCCGGAGGGCCCCGTGGGCTGAAAGTGGAAGGGAACCAGCCCTTAGTGGGCTGGGGCGCCCCCCTTGGGCCTCCCCCATGCGCCTAGGGTTGGGAACCCTAGGGGGGAGCTTCCCCCTTGCCTTGGGGGGCAAGGCAACCCCTTCCCCCCTTGGCCGCCGCCCCCCTGGAGATCCCATCTCCCAGGGCTGGCGCACCCCCCAGGGGCCTATATAAAGGGGGGAGGGAGGGCAGCAAACATAGCCTTTGGCGCCTCCCTCCTCCCCTGCAACACCTCTCTCTCTCTCGCAGAAGCTCGGCGAAGCCCTGCCGGAGACCCGCTACATCCACCACCACGCCGTCGTGCTGTTGGATCTCCATCAACCTCTCCTCCCCCCTTGCTGGATCAAGAAGGAGGAGACGTCGCTGCACCGTACGTGTGTTGAACGAGGAGGTGCCGTCCGTTCGGCACTCGGTCATCGGTGATTTGGATCACGGCGAGTACGACTCCGTCATCCACGTTCATTGGAACGCTTCCGCTCGCGATCTACAAGGGTATGTAGATGCACTCTCTTCCCCTTGTTGCTAGTACACTCCATAGATGCATCTTGGTGAGCGTAGGAAAATTTTAAAATTATGCTACGATTCCCAACAAAAACCCGGTATCATCATAGATGTGGTGGGCTCCTACTTCTATGACAAAAAATCATGACAGAAAATGGGCTTTTCGTCCTGGGCGGGCCGGAGACGCAGCTGCATGACATTTTTGGGCCGTCCATGACGGAAAAAACCGTGGTAGAAGCGAGGGCGAGGAAAATTTTGGGGAGTGCCCGGTTACAGTGGGAGGTCGGGGGCCGAGCGATGCGCGTTTCTCTCGTACACGTACACACGTGTGTGCGAGGCGTTGGCTCTAACTGAACCCGAGTGAGGCGTTGGGCTCTAACTGAACCCGAGCGATTGCACTGCATGTTACGCGTTACTGAACCCGAGCGATCGATCGATGGCTGTTAACTGAACCCGGTCGAGCGATTCCTTCGCTACAGCTGCTAACTGAAGCCGATCGATTGGATGAACAGTGAGCGTTGCGGGGGGGTGGATGAACAGTGAGCGGTGGCGTTGCCTCTGGATGAACAGGACCCCGTGGTGTGGAGGGCTGGATGAACATTAGACGGTGGAGGGGTGCCCGTGGAGGGGTGGTTGAACAGGACCCCGTGGTGTGGATGGCTGGATGAACAGTAGACGGTGGAGGGGCGCCCGTGGAGGGGTGGTTGAACAGGACCCCGTGGTGTGGAGGGTTGGATGAACAGTAACCGGTGGAGGGGTGGTTGAACAGTAGCCGATGGAGTAGCGCGCGGTGGAGGCTGGATGAACAGGAGCCTGTGGAGGCTGGAGAAGGTCGACGGTAGCCCGTGGAGGCTGGAGGAGGTCGACGATGGAGATGAACAGTATCCCGTGGAGTCCCGTTTTGCGGTACGCCACACCCCTCCCAATCAACAGAACCCCCGTTTTGACCGTAGCGCTCCAACACAAGTCCGTTTCCTCCGTTTTGCGGTACGCCACACCCCTCCCGATCAACAGGACCCCCGTTTCGACCGTAGGAGGTCCGTTTCCTCCGTTTTGCGGTACGCCAGACCCCTCCCGATGAACAAGATCCCGTTTCGAACATGGTCGGTCGAACACAAGGCCGTTTCCTCCATTTTGCGGTACGCCAGGCCACGTTTCCATCGCATGTTCCTTCCAAGCCCTCCCGATGAACACGACCACGCATTCCGTTCCGACCCAGCCGGTTGGCTCCCACGCGTTCCGTTGCCTCCCGATGAACACGACGCATTCCGTTTCCTCCCCATGAACACGACGCATTCCGTTGCCTACCCATGAACACGACGACGACGATGTTTCTCCGTTCCGACCCAGCCATGTACACGAGCCCTGGCCGTACGTATGCGCAAGTAGGCGTTCGAGACCCTGCCCGTATGTACGTACGTGGCCGTATTTTCTTTCTTGCACCCTGGCCGCTGTACGTACGTGTACATGCTACGTGCGCGCCTCTACTACGACACGTACGCGCCTCTACTACGACACGTGCGCGCCTCTACATCGACTAGTATATATGTACGTACACGTTCGCGACCAGAATGACAATGCTACGTACGCTTTGACCAGGTGGGTCCCGACTGTTAGGCACTTCCTTGGCTGCGAAGATGTAGCTGGTGGGTCCCAGCAGTCAGGGGGGCGAATCGTTTTTTTTTTTGCCCGGACGCACTTCCTTGCGTCCGAAGGTGTAGCTGCTGGGTCCCAGCAGTCAGGGGGAATCGTTTTTTTTTGCCCGGACGCACTTCCTTGCGTGCGAAGATGTAGCTGGTGGGTCCCAGCAGTCAGGGGGCGAATCGTTTTTTTTCGGACGCACTTCCTTGTGTGCGAAGATGTAGCTGGTGGGTCCCAGCAGTTAGGGGGAAACATTTTTTTCGTGAAATACGGTGGCCCGTCCGGTGGGTCCCCGCTGTCAGGTGGAGGAATAATTATTTTGCGCGTAATAAGGAGGCACTTCCTTGCTGCGGAAGGGGACGATGCGGAGCCAGGGAAGATGCGGCAGTGGATGCCCACGCGTAGAGGAGTATGAGGGTTCACTGGTTCGCTGCGGTGTGAGGCTGCCGTCGCCGCAGAATAACATGGGGTGTGGGTGAGTAGAGGGATGGCCTGGCCAGCGGTGGGAGTAGTAGGGGGCGGTGGGGCCTCCGCGGCATCGCAGCCGGCCACGAGAGGCAGGAGCACGCGGCACGACCGGCGCTGGTTTGGGCGGCTGGAGCAAGAAGACCAGAGGTTGAAGAAGCACTACGACCGTTGGATGGACATCGTACGGTCACTGGAGCTAGAATCGTTCATATATTGACTAAAGTTGACAAAGGCCTCCGTCCCAGTCAACTTAGTAGGCCCACAAGTCAGCCTCCCACCAAGGTGTGTCCCAGCTAGCAGGGGGTATTCATTTTTTTGTGCGTAATAAGGAGGCACTTCCGGTGGGTCCGAGCTGACAGCGGGGGGAACGTTTTTTCGCAAAATACGGTGGCCCGTCCTATGGGTCCCAGCAGTCAGGGGGAAACGTTTTTTTTCGTGAAATACTGGTGGCCCATCTGGTGGGTCCCTGCTGTCAGGTGGAGGAATAATTATTTTTCGCGTAATAAGGAGGCACTTCCTTGCGGCTGCCGTGGACCCAGTTGTTAGCCTCTCCACGTACAATACTCTTCCGATGGAAGTCGGTCGTTGACCACACTGACCACGCCGCGCCGAGAGCAACACGGCGGTGGACGACGGCGAGGCCTAGGAAGGGGACGACGCGGAGCCGGGGAAGACGCGGCAGTGGAAGCCCGCGCGGAGAGGAGTACAAGGGTTCACCGGTTCGGCTGTGGTGTGAGGCTGCCGTCACCGCAGAATAATAGGGGGTGTGGGTGAGTAGAGGGATGCCCTGGCCAGCGGTGGGAGTAGTAGGGGGCGCTGAGGCCTGCGCGGCAGCACAGCCGGCCATGGGAGGCGGGAGTAGGCGGTACCGCCGGCGCTGCTTTGGCGGCTGGAGCAAGAAGATCAAAGATTGCAGAAACACGACGGCCGTTGGATTGACATCCAACGGTTACGTCTGCTAGAATCGTTTGTTGACGTATATAATAACTAAAAAAATCTTGCATACGCGTCAACTAAACAGGCCCACAAGTCAGACCACTCCCTCTTTTTTTTAATAATTTATATATAGCTCATGGCAACTTCTTATGCAATTTATTGCAGTCGTTTTTTTTGGTTGGCCAGGGCCAATTTCGCATATTTCTGTGGGTTCCAAACTATTTTTAATACCGAAATGTCGAGCCAGATTTAAAGTACTTTGAAGATATATTTAAATTAGGTTAATGCCCAGTGAAATAGGAATCTGAAAATGTGAAAAAAAATCAGAAATTATAAAGTAATTGCCAATTTGTCATCTGTTTTTATATTTACAACCCATTTCATATTACTTTCAAGATTTGCAGGCGTCTTGAAAGAGTTGCAGCCCATCAGGGCGTAGAAAAATAAGTAGGCCTGGATTGGGTATTCTTCAGAAAAAATAAACTGGGCTCATTTTCACAAAGAAAAAATAGCTGGGCTGGTCACATGGTGAACATAAAATATAAGCCTGGGCTAGACAGCCACAGCCTAGTTCAAACCCTGCTCCGTCTCAACAATACCAAACAAAAAAATACTGCTCGAGTAGCTACGTCCCAGGTGTCAGCCGATCTTGTGCTGTTCTCTTGTCTATTGACTATATACACTCACAATGTTGTGGGTCCCAGATGTCAGGAAAACACTAGGAGGAAGCATTTTATTTTTCCATACGCTGACGTGGTGGGCCCCTACTGTCATCCTCTCCACGTACTTCTGCCAATTCCTGTTGTTTGTTGACCATGTTGACAACGCGAGAGGGCGGCGCCGCGGCGAGCGCACCAAAGCGCGCGGAGGACGTCGGCGTTAACGATTTAGGAGACGGTGGGGCGGCGATGCGTGCGCTGTGGCGCAGCCAGCCGTGGGAGGCGGAAGCAGGCGGCCCCGCCAGCGCTGGTTTGGTTTTGGCGGCTGGAGGAAGACAGGACTGAAGAAACACGACAGACTGTAAAAGCAGCAGGAGTACTTAACAACCTTAACTAAAACCAGCAGGGGCACTTAACAACCAAAGCTGAAAGCAGTATGAGTACTTATACAGGTTCAACCGTACAAAGCACGCCTCGAATAGTGCTACTTTGCCTACAGTTAACCAAGGGTGAGGCCGCCAAGCCCCAGGACAAGGCCCAGGCGCCACCCCGCGCATCCACAACCTTCTGAAAGCGGCTTCATCTCGCAACGTGGTCAATAAACAGGATATTCGCTTTAGAGCCATGGAAAAGCATGAACATAATCTTCTGTCCTATTCTCCAAGATGGACGGGCCTTCATTATTTGAGACCAGCCACGAATAAGTATCTTTTCCCCTCCAAGGGGAATTGAGTAGGTCGACATAAACATCATGTTGTGACCAAGCGCAAGTCTGACCCGACCATGGTCAGGCATCTGTATAGGAACAATAGAACTCGGCAGTTCCTGTTTCAAGAAGATCACAACTGTAAAACTGTGTATAAGCAATAGTTTATGAACAACAATATAACAGAAAACAGCTCGTACCATAAGTTTCTCGACACAGTTGGACCTGTTCAACGAGTGCAGCAGTGGCACACATATCCCACGTGGCCTTCCACCATTGAAACGCCCCACAAGGACCTCAAGACGATCAATAAAGTGTAGGAACTTGTGGATGTCGATCCAGTCAACTTCAGTGCCATTAGTAACAGCCGAGTTATCACAGAGTAACAAACGAGCAGACTGCTTAACTCTGAAAAAACCTACACGTGCCACCAATTATAAGAAAATATTAGTTAGAAGTAGCATCTTCGTGAGAGATTCGTTGCTACTTCTAAAGTTAAATTGTGATTAGTTAGATAGAATAGGTGGATTAAGAAGTAATCGAGGCAACAAGCAAAAACCAGATACAAAACTAACATGGATGAACAATTGGAACGACGTCGGGGTGGAAGATCGCAATGAAGATGAGACCAGGTTTTGCTATTTCCATCAACATTCGTGTGCCAACTTTCAGTCTGTAACACTTGAGAAAGTTTATCCAAGTTCGGCCATAAAAAAAGCAGCGATCTTCTTGGTTCATGAACCCAACTCGGAACTTATATCCATGGCTTGTCTTCACTGTGACCATTAAACTAGTGTATTCAGTTATGGCAAGGCCGAGCATCTTGAGTACATGTGTTCTGGCAGAGCAAATAATACACTGCAGGAAAAATAATATGAGAACACACCATGTTCAAAAAACCCCACCCTCCCGGATAGAAAAGAGGATTCTAGGAACATACTGTGCGCGTTTCAAAATGTTGTGTTAGGATGAGAAGGAACAAGTGTGGCGTCTCACCGAGGGCGCAGAAACCTGTAGGGTACTCGCACTTTGGGCACTTCAAATGAAACACACTAGATTCAGTAGGAAGAAAAATGCATCAACGGCGGCGGCTGCCATCCTAGGATTACCTGCGACCAAGGGACTTGGATTTATCGGGGATGGATGAAGAATTCGTACCTGGTTCTCCATGAGAAAACCCTATGCAATCGCCAAGAGGGGGTTTTCTCTGAACAAGCAGACGAGGGAGAAGGGGATTCAGGCCCAGTGAAATATTGCCGCTTCGTCCGTCCAGCTTACTGCTAAAGCTAGAAAGGGGGGGTTGTGATTTGACGGCTCATTGGGCATTACTGCGGCGCTACGACCGGGGTGTGTCTACCGTGAAGTTGTGCAATCTAATTTGTGCATATGGCACGTGGACCACGTTGCCGGTTGCCCCACATATCAGCGAAAGGAAGTAGAAAAACAAGAGTAACTAGTTACACATAAATATATTTTTTGACAGAGACATACTCCCTCTGTAAATAAATATACAAATCTTTTATATCACAGGCTCACCTTGCCGAGAAATATACTCCCTCTGCAACGCACGGGCATTATGGGGGTTCAGCTTTTTTTATGGGGGTTCAGCTGAGAATATAATACTTAGATAGGCTCACGGTTCTGGACTTTGGGCCGCAGGCCGACCCTGCATGTTTGGGGGCCCATGTGTTCTACCTCAGCGCTTTTCATATTGCAAGCGATCGGTACGACGCTGGTTTTAGATGTTGTCGCAAGGCGAATACACAAAATTGAGTAAAGCACGACAGCTGTTGGAATGAAATCGAACGACAGTTCCTAACTAGCAATCAGAGTTGCAATTCTATCAACGATATACCATGTGATAAATAATACTGTCGTACTACTTATACACACATGACACTTGTTTCACCATGCCAGATTATTACATCAAAATCTCTCGGAGGATAGATCAGTTCGGCAGTTGCGTGCTGCTACTGAAGAATTTCAAAGTTGATTTGGACCAGCTCTCCTTGCCGAGAAAGTTCGATTTTGACATCATCCCCTACCGCAAGATATGATTTAGATTTGAACCTTGGCCATCCTTTAGCATCAATCATCATGCGACCATCCTTTGTACTTACGGTATATTGAGTAGGTTCATTCACACCAAGGTTGCGCATGGTAAGAGAAACTTGGCCGCGGTCGCCCGGATTGTTGAACGACTCCCTCGTTGCTCTAGGAATTCTCTGTTTGCAAACAAGAAGACATACCCAAACAGTTAGATCAACACAGTGAATCATGTGAAACAACATGGAAAGAAAAAAGAAAGAAGCACTTGGGCGGCCAATGCTTACCAAGAAGGTGGACATGTCGGTTTTTGTAAGGACTTTGGTATATGAAGTGCGAACTGCAGCCCAGTCTGTTGCCGGTGCAACTGCACGGGCCGGAGCAGATGCAAGTGCAAGTGTTGGTGCAGGTGTCGGAGCAGGTGCCGGTGTCGATGCCCGATCGTCCGGTAGATCAGACTGATCCGCTGACGCGGTTGGTGCCCAATCCTCAGCTGGATCAGACTGAGCTGTTGCCGTTGTCAGTGCTAGAGCAACTGCCGGTGCTTGATCTGTGCGAGACAGCGGCGATCGTGTCTGGTCTGCTATGATCAGCTTTCTAACTTGACTAGGATCCGTGACCGTGATCCAGTTTTTTCTTCATTTCTTTTAAACGCGAGAAGGACTAATTGTGGCATTTTTGTTAAACCAAATTGCAGTTCATCATAGGGATTCAGCTTGTACTCAGACAACAGACTGATCCAATTTTTTCCAGTAATATAAGTGATGGACAGTGCCTTCATTACTGACACGACATAAGAAGTGAAACCTGCAAAAATAGCCATCGTAGAGCAAACCAAATGGTTTATTCTGTGATGAATGTCACATGGCAAAACCTGCATCGTAAAATTGCAGGAAAAGAAAGAAAACATGACATTAAATCAATAAGATTTAGACAGTAAATCAATAAGATTTACTTGATGTGACATGAGTGAATCCTTATCAGGAAATCACTATGTTGAAGTACTAAACAGAAGATTGATCGTCCAACTACGGGTGGCATGCAGGGGCCCCGCCTACTCCCACAAGCAGGACAGTCCAAAGGTCGTGACAAATCGTATGGACCGAACATCCATGGGACTAGAAATCCTGGTGGGTGCGACAAACCCTGCAATGCATACAAATATATGAGTGTAACCATAATTGATAAACCGTCCTCAGAAAAAATATGATCTGGATACTTCAAAATATACAGACTGAATTGAGTGGACAGACATTAACATAGACCGTTCACACACCAAAAGCGGCAGTACTAATAAACAATACAGGGTTCACAAACACAAATCAAGTACTGAACAATAGTACTTACTACAAACAAGCAAAGTTGCACTAACTAAACTCTGCAGACTATTTCTTGCCACCGACCTACGGGATGAACCCCGCATAACTGACTAGGCAATGGACTTCGTGTGAGATGTCTACATGCACCATCACCATCTTGTCAACCTTGGAGAACTTAACAGAGTGGTCTTTCCTCTCATAAACATGATGATGAAGACAGGCCGCATCAGATTTGTTGGGAAGCTTTACAAGAACCACACCCTTCATAATCGAAGGCACAACCAGGAAATTGTTGTGGTCAAGTACAGCCTCGAGAACACGCCTGACAACAATGCTACAGGAAAACACTAGTTCAGGACACGTGGCGACAAGGACACAGCAGCTGGATAGTTCAGCAGTAGAACTCATCATCAGGTCTTCCAGTTCACACGGCATGACTTTGAGAACTTCATCTCCACCGCGGACCTGGTTCTAATTCAAACAGAAACCATATTTTATTACTACCTCTGTTCAGAAATATAAGATGATTTTCGATATTATACTCCATATATGACTACATATACGCACAGAAATGAGTGAACAAAGACACTAGAACATGTCTTCAAAGGCATGAGAGCAGAGGGATTACATGCAATATCCATAACACAAGTTACTGAGGCAAATATACCCTCTTAAAAGGTAGCATTGATGTTCATAAAGTACTCCCTCCGTCCCAAAATTCTTGTCTTAGATTTGTCTAGATACGGATGTATCAAGTCACATTTTAGTATTAGATACATCCATATCTAGACAAATCTAAGACAAGAAATTTGGGACAGAGGGAGTAGTTGAAAGTAATCTATAAGAAAGGAATTTAGAACCGTCATTTGGCACACTAAAATCACATGCAAGATCACCCAGAAAGTTGTACTACCAGTACTAGTACTGCGTGTTAGATGAAAAAACACGATCAAGATCGAGAAAAAGATCGTCAACAAGAGACATTACCTGGACTTGCTTAATGAGGGATCCCGGAGAGGGGGGCTTGGACAGGGCGATGGCTTTGAGCTTGTCTGCGGTAGTCTCGGCGGGGTGCTTGCGCTTCTTCGTACCATGAGCCTCGACGGTTTTGGCCAGAGCCATAGACATCACGTCGGCCGGTGCTCCGGCGTCCATCCAAGAGAGGAAGCTGAGAGAGAAGAGTGAAAGGAGGAACGAGATGAGGGAGAAGCGAAGCGAGTGGGGGTTTTCTTCAAGAGAGGAAGCTGAGAGAGAAGAGTGAAATGATGGTTGCTTCGTCCGTCCAACTTACTGCTGGAAAGGAGGGGGTTTTGTGATTTGACGGCTCATTGGGCATTACTGCGGCGGTTCGATCGGGGTAGTCTACCGTCACTCTACTACGGAGTAATTTAGTGCATGGCTGGTGGACCCAGGTGCTGGCTGTCCCACACGTCGGCGAAAGTGAGTAATTTAGTGCATGGCTGGAGGAGGATCCGCACGGTAGAGCGTGTCCACTGTTTTTCTGAAGAAAAAAATGATTACAGCAAGCGTTTCCACTCTTACGACGGAGGAGTGCGAAACACGGCAGCCACTTGAACATACACAGTGCTCCTACTACTAGGCATGTGCAGTGGTTCATACGTCAGTACTACACAATCTTGTTGCTAGTGTAGTAAGATATGAGATAACAAATGATGTTGTGCGCATGTCAACTACTCCTATATGTAACATAGTACCGCTTTTTCGACTGTCCGGTCGAGAATGAACGGTGAGATCAATGTTAACAGAACTAGGTCCACAGCGCACGGAGAGTATGGTGCTACAGTACTCCACGAAACATGAACCATATGAAGCACGAATAGTGTTAGGCAGGGTGTATGAAGGGTGCACGGGATGGGAGCAAAAGTTCCCTTCTCGACCCACTTTTGGGTGTTTGGCAGAGTGCATGAAGGGTGCATGAGTCCACACTAGTAGGTTGACAAAAATACACGAAGAGGAAACAACTATATTGAGATGAGAATGCAACCAAACACACCCACACGCTTTGTGCTACAGTGACTAATCTGCACCGTCTGAGTTTGATCCAACGGTCATGTTGCGCCGAGACATGGACATGCCCATGCAGAGGGCGCCTAAACACCACCGAAGTCCCTCTGCTTCTCGAGGCGCACGACGTTGGTGATGCAGGGTGCAACCGCCCGCAGAGCCCGCTCCCGGTCGACGGGAGCCAGCTCGTCAAAGACGGCGTCCAATGGCACGAATGGATTCCGGTGACGGAGCCCTGAAAGGATTCGCCCGGCAACGGCGACGGCAGCCCGCAACCCCTCCTTGTCCAGCTCAGCCCCCACCATCGCGCGGAGACGACTCAGCTCCTCGGAGATATAGGTGAAGAAGGAGACCAGGTCAGGAAGCCGCAGCTCGTTGAAGTCGACCGGGTGGTCGAACGGGTTTAGCCCGACGGCCGGCATCGTCGCGCTGGCACGACGGTAGGCATCGCGCAGCCGCAACACATGCGTGGCAACTTGGTTCACCAAGTGGCTGAGGCGATCCTGGACCTCGTCACGATCGGCCCGCTCGCGCTCCAGCCGGCTCCCCTGACGGCCTATCGTATCTCCCGCTTTCTGCAGCAACGTCGCCGACGCCTCGAGCATCTTTGTGGTGGACGCCTGCCGCTTTTGAAGCTCCGTGAACTCCCGCACATAACGGAGGAGCATGGCACTCCTCTCCTCCTTGAGCTCACGGAGCTCCACGTCCTTGGCCCTGAGCTCCGCATCCTTGACATGGAGCTCCTGTGTCAGGCGCCTCACCTCGGACTCCATGATCTGCTGCGCCGCCATGGCACCAGGTAGAAGCAATGGGGAGAGGAAGCAAAGGGGGCGAAATGGCTGAAAGGCAATGCAATCTACGGGAAGGCGGAGGGAGCGGGGAATCTTTTGGTTTTCACCACGGTAAAACACCAGTCGACGACTTCTCACATCAGGGAGCAGTGGGTTTTTACAGGCGGAGTCATCGTGACTAATTGCTGCCGCGCCTGCTCCCGTCAATCAAAAATTAAAAATCCTGCCGCGCCTGCTCCCGTCAATCAAAAAATTAAAAATCCTGCCGCACCCAAACACCAGAGCAACGCCGCGGTGGATATTTAAATTTACCTGCCGGCAAGTAGATAAAAAAGGGGTGAAAAAACAAATGTGGCGGCGGCCTAGCTAATCGGTCGAACTAGCCCAACTAGCTAGCCACCGTGCTTCACTGATGTACTCGGCGGGAAAGGTGGTCTTTCGTGATTTGACGACTCATTTACTTGCTTCGGCGCTACGACCGAGGAGGACCCAGAAAACGCGCGGTAGGGCGTCCCACGTCAGGAAGAATATATGCGTGCACCACCCGGGAGGACCCCGAAACCGCGCGGTAGGGTGTGCCACGTCTCGGCACGGAGGA
Organism: Triticum aestivum; assembly: GCF_018294505.1. Lineage (NCBI taxonomy): Eukaryota > Viridiplantae > Streptophyta > Magnoliopsida > Poales > Poaceae > Triticum > Triticum aestivum. The sequence continues at coordinate 323,200,291 of NC_057796.1, read as the reverse complement.
AAAATGTGCGTGTAAAAATATACTGTATCAGACGTAGTACCTATGGTTCGACCTCGGGACCCAGCCAGTCGGTCGAAAACACCCCACTAGCCACACAGCTTCATCATGCAAACGTGGCACGGAGGATAGATGTGGTTAGCTCCGTCTCGACCAGCCACAACGTCTCTTGTTCTAGGCGATTCTTCTATTTTCCAAGCTTTTTTTAGTTGTAATAACACCACGGCAAGCTAGCGCCGCTCTTCGTGTGTGCCCGTGCAAAGGTTAGACGATGGAGAGAAGAGAGATTGAGATCGCAGACCTGGGACCCACCAGTAAGTGAGACAACGGTCATGCACGTGTTGACGAGGCACTCCCTCTACTCTACTCAACGCAAGTACTGTATAAAATCAAGTTATGGGACAAAGCCAACAACCGTTCGTTTTTTCAGGCTATCGACTTACGCTTTGTAGTCCAGGTTGCCAGTTCGAATCTCGTCTTTCAGATTTGTTAGTTTTAGGTCCAAATTTGATTAATGACAAGTGGGACCCCCGTGTGTTGTTCCGATATTTCAGTGTAGGATGGTTTTTTTGAACAAACACTTTGCGCGGTTAGACAAGTAACGGCACGAGTTACACGTATTTTGCAAGTTTACGAACAAAAATGACAGCGGCATAGAATATCACATCCACCCCGCAGCTTAGATACTATGGTGATACGAGTTTTTACACCGTTGGAAGTGAGATCCAATGGCTTGGGAGTAGTCTTTGTAATTATGCGCAATTTCCAAACTCTCCAAAGGTTTTTTTGCAAATAAAACATTCAGGCCTCGTGTGTGCCGCTGCATCTTCGATCCAACGGCTCCCCGGTGCTCATATTAGGTGCTCCCCGTAGCTTAATTACCCGCTACGGTGATATGAGCATCTAGGTCGTATGATCAGTGATCAGATGGCACATGCGTAGTACTTGTACTTTCTGCGCATTTCCCAAACTCTATCAGCCGTATATTGCAAAAACATTCAAACCTCCTACTGTGGGCCGTTAGATCTCAGTGAACTCGTATCACCATAGAATCTACGGTGCGGGAGCACCTCATACTCTCCCGTGCGAGAAAACATAAGGTGCTATCGCAGCTTGGATGCTACGGTGATACGAGCTTGGAGGTCGTTTGATCTGAGATCCAATGGCATCTGAGCAGTCTTTGTGCTTGTAAGCAGTGGCCGAACTCTTTTGGGGCTTTTCTGCAAAAAACCATTCGAACCACCGAGGAGGTGTTGGGTCACAAATCCAACGCCTCCGAAGAGCTTGTATCACCAAAGCATCTAAGGTGTGGTAGCACATGATATTCTTACATACAGGAGAATATGATGTCCTCCTTCATCTTAGATGCTACGGTGATACGAGCTTCGAGGTCGTTGGATATGGGATCAAAGGGCATCTAAGTAGTTTTTGTACAAATTGTGTGCAATTCTCAAACTCATCAAGGTTTCCTGCAAAAATATTAAGACACATCATGTGAGCTGCTATATCTCAGATCTACAAGCTCCAAGCAACTCGTATCGGCATATAGCATCTAAGGTATGGGGGCACATGATATTCTCCCGGGGAGGAGGGGTGGGGGGTGCACAACCAATCGGTGGTTGGGAGGGTGGGGACAAATATAATCTAAACAACCCTAAACAGAGCTCCACAATTTTATCTAAGGTCGAGGGGTTGACCCCCGACAATCATAGCTCCGCCTAAACACAACATTTGCATGTACTGTAGTACTAGACTTAATATTCATGTTTCAGTTTCATGTTCATTTTAAATATTGAACTGAGGACCATGGATGTCTTACATTTTACTCCCTTCGTTCCTAAATATTAGTCTTTTTAGAGGCTTCAAATGGACTGGCACATACGGATGTATATAGACATATTTTAGAGTCTAGATTCACTCATTTTGCTCCGTATGTAGTCACTTGTTGAACTCTCTAAAAGACTAATATTTAGGAATAGAAGGAGTATTTTTGAATTCGTGTCATACATGCATGGTTTGGAAAAATAGATGCATTATACTTATTGGATTGTTGTTGTGTTCGTGCGTGTGTGTCTCTCTCTGTGTGTGTGTGTGTGGTCATATGCTTGATACATACAAAGTTTTCTCACCTCCATATTGTTCATCTTTTAAATTTGAATTTGCATTGGAAAACTTACTAGGGATGCCATGAAATGTGAAATCCACGTTGAGATCACTATATCACAAACTCACTCTAATTCAACAACTCGTCATAAATCAATTACCACGTTGAGATTAGTATTTGCAAGGAAAATACGGGTATTGTAATACACATAGATTCGTTCGGCAATTTAAAAGGTTCCTTTCGTATTCTCGAATGGTAGACCCAACGGCGTACCAGCCAGACCTTGGCTCCTATTGATCCTAAAAAAATCGGGCTCGTGTCCTTCGGTGGTGTGCGTGGTACGCACATTAGGCAACCTCAACCAGTCGAGCCTCAGCGTTTCAAGTCGAAATATCTGGCGGCCAGAATTCCAGCCCTAGGAAATTCCCCTCATGTCCCCGGTCCATAATGACTACCGATGAACAACGGAGGGATGCTTTAGTAACTAGACAACGTTACCTACCGTGCCGAGCACGGTTCAATTCCCTCGGTCGCCGCTCGTCAAGGTCACCCGTCAACTGCATTGCCTAGTACTACTACTACTACACCAGGATGAGCACAGAATTGAGCCCGTTTGTTCGTGCCTAGTACTTGAGTTAATATATCAGGCAATGCACTGGTACGGAGGGATTATCCTTTTACTCTGCATATATAACTTGTCTGAAGTCTAACTAAGCAAAATGTTTGACCAAATCCTTTCTTAAGAAATACAACAGGACAGATGTACGGCTTGAAAATTTATTGCATGATGCAGGTTATGATATTGTTTCGAATCCTGGATCTTAAATTTCAGAAAATCCAAAAGTGAGCATAAATTCTTGAAACTAAGCATGGTCACGTGATATGGCACAAATATTACTTCGTAAGTTTTTTCTTCAATTTGAGACAAGCTGCTTATGACAAGTTGCACAAATGAAGAGCCAAGGTATTTTGGAACAAAGACCTGTCACGTTAAGGCGAACGCTTTCACTATTGAAACCGTGGGCGTTTACGTGCCGCCACGAGTCCCCGCTTCTCATCGGCAGGTGCCGTCCGAGCAAGCGTGTGAGTCGACGGGAGGCGTGCGAGCAGACCGCTGCGCCGGCTGTCAGGGAGGCGTGCGAGCAGACCGCTGTGCAGGCTCACCGGGAGGCAAGCCCTTTGACCAGGCTCCGCCGCCCACCGTCGTCCCAACTGCTCCCACTTTTAATGTCGCCGGCGCCGCAGTTTAAAATCAACCCCGCACTACCCGGTATCGCTACAATCCTCTCTCTTCCTCTCCGATTCTCCTGTCGTCTACCTCCAACTAGCCTGACCTAAACGTACGCCATGCCGCATCACGATGGTCTGCCCTTAGTGTTCCAGTTTCCTGAGGAAGACACCCAGCCGGAGTCTCAAGAACATAAGGCGCTTTGGGACGAGCTTGAACTGGCCTTGCGGGAAGACGCCGCGCCTGTCCCCGCTCCCGTTCCGGCTCCCGTCGCCCCGACTGCGCCAGCGCCCATCTCCGTGGCATTGATGGGCTGGGAGCCGCATATTGTCGCCGAGCTTGATCCCACGGGGTTCCACGAGGTCCCCGCCGACTTTCACGCGCCCGTGCACCTGCCAGCGCATGCGCCTGCGCGTGCACTGACGCGCACGCCCGTGCCGGTGCCCGTGCACCTGCCAACGCATGCGCCTGCGCGAGCACTGACGTGTGCGCCCGTGCCGGTGCCCGTGCACACGAATGTCTCCGCCGCGCCGTTGACAGCGCCTGTCCCCGCGTGGGTGCCAGTGCCCCCCTCAGCGGCCTGGATGGCCGCCGTCGACCGCTTCCTTGCACCAACGCCAGTTGACTCGCTCCGAAGTCCAGAACATTTTGGCCTTCCTTGAAGCTAGGCCAACGTCCAGGAGTATGCCAACAACGGCGCAAGACGCCGCCGTCGCCGTCGATCAATAGCCCGACGACACACAGAGCACGGCAGAGGAGCCGCTTCCCACCGCGAGACGCCCCTGCCGCCGCCGCGTAATCTAAATTTGCCATGAAAAACGTTCGGATTGCCATGCTTAAAATCCGAACGTTTATCATTTCCGTTTATTTTATATCGATCGTCGTATAATTTAAAGTCGGAGTCAGACTGAACGAAATGTATGGTTTGATCGATTGAATGTTCTGCTAGAGCCGTATCAAATTAAATATAAAACGTCATCAAGCCACATGTATTCCTTGTCATCCAACGACCTAGACTGCTTCAATGTCGAGCGCTCAACACGTTTAGCGTGCAGTTAATTTCATGCCAAAAATAGTGCTAATCACATGACAACACGCAAATAATATCCTAGTAGTTAATATCCGCATGCACTTAATATACTTCCAAATTAATGTGCATTGCACGTACACACTGACTAGTGCTGCTAGTACGTGAAACTGGTGCCGTGACTTGTGAACGCGTCCAGATATGGTCAACGGCAACATCGCCCGCGAGTTCTTCCTGTTTGCCCGTGCGTCTAAACGCAGAAGGGGAGGAGAGAGAGAGCACACATGGAACCCACCAGTAAGTGAAGGCGAATAGTACTAAAAATAATATTACATGTTATCCATTAATTAGGCTGTGGTAATATAAAAACATTATGTGAACAAAGGGGGTACAACAAACATTGCTATTCTACGTATGTTGCCTATTGACGTGCGGCTTGAAGGCCCGGTCGCATGTTCGATCCTCGTCCTTTATTTTTTAATTTGTATATGGGTCCAAATTTGTTTCATGACATGTGGGCCCCTCGGTGTGTAGTTTGTAGCACTTTAATTTGTGGGTCGAAATTTGTTCCATTCCAAGTGGACTATCGGTGTGTAGTTTTGTAGCTTATTTATAATAATTAAAGAGAACAACATAGTTTTTTCAATAATACCATGGTGCGACGTTGAAGGCGAGAAAGGACGTGCGAGAGAGCGATGACCGAGCCAGAGGGAAATCAACTAGGGGAGTTGCGTGGGTTGCAACGGTGTTTGGAGTAGTTGTGGGCCGAATGCTACGAAAATATAATCTAAACCGACCGGAATAAATGCCTACACAAATTAATCCAAGGTTGGAGTGCCCCTCGCAATGTAAATAGCTCCGGCTTTGCGAGGGATGGAGAGGTAGTAGCTTCAACGCGTGGAAGATACGGTGTGAGAAAGCGAGGTCAATCGAGAGACATATAGATAGAGAGACAAAGTGAGTGTGGTCCGACATTCATTGAACAAATATATATGCTCTGGAGAGATATTGTCCGATTGAGCTTTTTGGCAAGGGTGAGGGCTGTAAGATAGAGCTTGAGAGATGATCCAGTCACAGACGTGTAGATATATTTTGTGCGTGGGAGGAAGCAAGGTCAACCGATCACATAGGGTCGCCGTGCGATCGAAAGAGTGAGACGGGTTGGAGAGAGTGACCTAGATAGACGATGTGCGTGAGAGAGTATACAATGTGAATAGGTCGAATTGGGCTCAAACATGGTGATATATCGTTTTTGTCCGAGAAAGAGCGAGGTCAATCGAGACATACGGAGAGAGAGAGAGAGATTGAGTGAGCGTGGCCCACCATGAGGTCGAAAGAGTGGCGGCGGCTTGGATGGACTGACCTAGATAGACAATCTGCGTGAGAGAGTATAGAGTGTGTCGATCGAGGCCCGAACAGGGAGATATATCATTTGTGTGTGAAAGAAAACGAGGTTAAACGAGACTCAGATAAAGAGAGCGAGATTGAGCGAGTGTGGCCCGCCGTGCGGAAGAAAGAGTGAGACAGTCTCGAGGGAGTGACCTAGATATACAACGTGCGTGCGTGCGCACGAGAGGTTGGGGGGCTAGATAGGCAATGCATGTATTTAGCGCGAGAGGGTGAGAGGGAGAGGGGGGAGAGAGAGAGAGCTCGGCATGGGGTGCAATGGCGGGTGTGTGAGGTAAATACATTTGGTAACAGAGTGGAAAAAGGGGTTGTGTAGTTGAGAGACTTAGAGATCGAAACATGGAGAGAAAGAATGAACGTGTGTTGGAAACCGATAGCTTCCTAAGGTGGTTAGGAGAGGAAGATTGACCGATACAGGAAGTATGTAGCGTTTGTGCGGGGGGGGGGGGGCTAAAAACAACATTTGAATGTACATAGTACGAGACTTAATATCGATGTTTCAATTCGGTGTACATTGTAAGATTTGAACCGAGGACCAGGCATACGGGTAATTATTTCGAATTCGTGCCATACTAAGTTTCGAAAAGTTGACATTGACTCAGTTTGTTGTGCTATTTTGTAGGTCATATGTTTGAATCCATCCAAAAGTTTTCTCACTACCATGGTGTTCATCATATACATATGAATTTGTATTAAAAAAGTAGCGTGGATACAGTGAAATGCGAAATCCACGTTAGAATTGGAGATCGCTACGTGACACACACTCTAATTCAAATAACTAACTACGTGACACACACTCTAATTCAAATAACTAATTATGTGACACACACTCTAATCCACGTTAGCGTGGGTACCGTTTCGATTTTTTTTCAAATAACTCCTCATTAATTAATTTATAGTACTCCCTCTGTTCACTTTTATAAGACCTTGAAGACATTTCAGACAATGTGCAAAACAGTTCATTTTAAGTTGTCTGAAACGACTTACAAAAGTGAACGGATGGAGTATCTCGTTTCGAATGACTAATTATTGCAAGGAAAACACGGGCATGGTAATACATACAGATTCGTTTGCAAATGAAAGAAGATTCGTTTGCATTCTCAAATGTAGGCGCACCAGGCAGACCAGGGTCGTGTCGGGGTGGACGCTGCTTCGGTGCCTTAAAGGCAACTGCCTTTGGGTCACTGACATGTGGGCCAGCCACCTGTTGGGCCCACATGTCATGGACACAAAGGCAGGTGCCTTAAGGCACCGAAGCATAGTCCTGTCGGGGTGGTCGCGTGTGTCGGACGGACGCGTAGCACCCAGCCACCCACCCCCTCCCCCCCAAAAAAGGACGACGACAATATAAGTTCGCGCTTCCACGTTTCGGATTGAAATATCTGGCGGCCCCAATTCCAGCCCTGCAAAATCTCTCTTCTCCACCGTCCCCTTCCGCGCCCAGATTGCTCAAATCCCTAATTCGCCGCCAACCCTCGAATCGCCCCTCGTCTCGTCTCTTTCCCCACCGTTCCCCACCTCTGTGCCGGACGACGACGACGAAGACGACGGTCGCGCTTCACCACCGCACCGGAGCTACCTCATCTACGCCCTCGTCCACCGCACCGGGTGGTCCACCGACAACGTCGGCCGCCGCAACCGACGTGCCTCACAGACACCGAGTTCCACCGCATCAGGTGCGCTTCACCGACGCCGTCTCCCAGCTCACCGGGGCTACTTCACCGAGCACATCGTCGCACCTCCGCCCCCCGAGGCCGTTGGGGCTTCACCAACGGTCTCGTCCACCGCATCGTAGCGCTCCGCTGCCACTCAAGATCTGCATCCGTGCGCGGCCAGCCAACGCCAGCGCATCACCCTCAACGGCTCTGAAGTGACCCGCACTCTAGCTAGGCGAGCATGCCCAAACGCCGGCCCGAACTAGGTATCCACACATCACTCCCTTGTGCACTGTTCCGACGATGTTTGGATATCCTTTCACTGCTCTCTTAGCTTACACGCCTATGCAACTCTGACTTTAACTCTTATTTCTTCTGGAGATATCATCTGAAACAAGCAAATCCATTTTTAGCGAAGCATGACGGCGCTACGGGATCTGGTACACATCCTGCACACCCGTATAACCTTGTAAGTATCTGTCCTCCGGTACAACATCAAGGTCGATTCCTCTTATTTGATCAACCATTCGCCGTGTCAAAAATGCAGAGGGGGATGCAAGGAGCACAAGGCCTGCACATCCAAGCAAGTGGTAACATGGACTTGTACATGGAACATCCCAAGCGCAAGCAGAGCTGCAGTGAGCCTGTACAACGAGCTAGCGTAAGTCCCTGCATTTCATTTAATTCGTACTGGCATTCGTGTATGATTTGTGTGCAGTGGCTGATCCACGAATTCAAGTTACCAGGGGCGAACATTTAACTTAAAAAATACGAAGGCACTTGCACTCCGGAAATCAACATAACTTGAGAAATGTGAAGCTACATGCACTTTGAAAACCAGCTAATGATCCAAAGTAGTTCAGATTATAAACACTAAATGATGCAAGCACCAAAAAACACAAAATGCAACATGGTGTACAAGGACTACAAACATGGTCTGTACCTGCTTGAATTATTCGTTCTCTGGCTGAAAATATCGAAGTGTAATTGCACGTATAACCAGTGCGCAAACTGCATATCAATATATCTATCCTGCACAAGTATGCCAATAGTTTCAAACAACAGATTAGAAAAGTATTTATGCTATGTTGTCATGATACGGGGACTTTCTGGTAGATGGCCTCGACGTTTCCTCAAGCTATGAAAATGCACTATAATTTGCTTGTCATCAATGCCTGCAAATCTCTGTCTCTCTCAACATAGTAGATCATCATTAGACACTAAATCCTTCAATGAGCTTGCAAAATGCTTGCATTAGATCCCTCATTAGACACTATATGTTCATCACCAGGAGCATGTAAAATGTTTGCATCAAATCCTTCATTAGCAGTCTGTTCATTAGACACTTCAGGCTCAAGAACAACATGAGCTTGTATGTTTGCACCGGAAACTTGATTAGATACATCAGATTCAGTCAGTTCAGTATTGATTGGGGGAGTTATAAAATAAGTAGAAATTGGTTTCATTTTCTCATAGATTCCCTACATACAAGCAGTTTTACAACACCGTCAGGTTTAACTATTGGCCAGAAATTGAAGAGTTGAATTAGATATAATCAGGGATGTGATGTACCTGCTCGTTGCGCATGCTACTCTTGCAAGCTGCGACTGTCCGTTTGCGCAAGCTCGATGCCATGCCCGTGCTGCCGCCGCTGCCTCCCACGCAGGCTACACCCAGGGTTGGATCTTCATCTTCTTGTCCTTCCGTTCGCTTGAAGCCCGGCGACCGCCCTCCAACGAGGGCGCGAGGAAGTGCTGTGTCGGTCTGTCCAGCGGCGGCTAGGTTAGGAGCGAACCAGACTGGAGGCTGGAGCGAATGAATTGGGATTTTTCCTGCTGTCGATCGATATGGGAGGCGCTCGTTTGGGCCGCGAGCCTGCTATAGGGCCTGCCTTGCACTTATGTTATTGGCCCATCCAAATTGAAACATTTTTCTTCATTTTTTACATTGCCTGCTCGTGCGTTGGGACGAACAAAACTAGCGTGGGCCAACCTGGACGACTCAAACTAGGTGCACACTTTCCAGCCACCTGAGGCGGCCGCCCATACCAGCCCCTATGGTGGCGTCGCCCCTTTTTGCGTGTATGATTGGATAGTGAAAAATATTCCAGTGGCGCTTTTGATTTACCCACAGAATGGTTGAATTGCTTGTTTCTATGAACTGAGTTCGCCAATAATGTGAAGGATGCCAGTCTTTTCATCCTATTGTAGATTGCTTAGATCTCGATATGCCAAAAGTAATCGCATGAAATATACAGTAAAAGCCAGTGTGATGTGTTTGGCTACAACTAGTCTGACTACACGTCCTCATATAACATATCAAGGACGCACCATCTTACCAGATTAACCATTCGACTTACCCATGCAGTGTGGGAAGAAAGAAGTATTGGGACTGCGTATCCAAGCAATTGATGCCATGGACTCCTTCGTACAACCTTGTAAGCGAAAAAGAAGTTGCAGTGTGCCTGTACAAAGAACTAGCGTAAGTTCAGTTACCTGCTTCTCGGAATTTTAGTTAGCCACTTATTGCAAAATTGTTCAATTACGTTGCTTGGCTTAATTTAGTTTGCTACTGATTACATAATGGCACAGCCTGTTAATCATATTGTAGACTGCGCCTATCTATGTGTTTGATACTTACTGTTAAGAATTACCTGTTTGCCTTAACTTAAATATCTACTTGTTTGTTTAACTGCTTTGCTGCTGCAACAGCGGGTTACAATGATGTTAATAACTACTTTTCAGCATCCAATTGAAACTCTTTAATTCCTTGTTTGTTTAACTGGTTTGCTGTTATAACTCCCAGTTGAGATGTTTTGCTAACTTCAACTTTTCTGAATCCAATCGGAACTTTAATGGCAAAACAGGTTAGCCCAAGATCAAAGAGCGAGGTCCCCATGGACGTTGCATCATCCCACAGCAGTGGCACCGGCCCAATCGTGCATTATGAATTGCCAACTGCTGATGCTCTAGAGGCTAAACTAGTGGTAGAAAGAGATTCTGCTTCTGCACTTAGAGATGAAGTTGACATGTTGAGGAAGCAAACAGCACAATCACAAGCAGTACTCAAGACAACCATTAAATATTTGGTGGATTTCAAAACGAAGCAAGCTGAGACTGACCAGATTGTTAAGGTCCTGAAGGAAAAAAGGAAATTAAATTCCTACTTGGTAAATCATAGGTGAAATGTTCTTTCCATAGTTGAATAACCTTTGTGTTGTCTGTTCATGTAATCAATCAAACCATTTGTTTTAGAGATCATGTAATAATTGTTTTTTTGTTTTTGGTTTGTAATTTTATTTGAGCACAAGTCTGTATTAATTGATAAGACTCGGAGACATTTCATTTGGATTGCTGTGCCAGACCTACAAATATGCCAATCGGGCTGAATGTGCATTCAGCAATAGTAGTAGTATAGATGGACCATAAGTGGCACGCATCGGAAAGGGCCAAGATGCTGGCTAAAAAAAGGATGCTGTTGTAGCCAAAAAAAGTACAGCGGCCTGGCTTATGTATGTTAGTTGATATTATTGATCCATATACTCTATAAGTGTTTATATGTCTGTTAGTTCTGTACATTCTTGGTTGATTGACTCGGTATTTGAATCTTGATACATCGCTTGTGTACATATCTAAATGGGAGTACACATTATGCTGCGTGTGACATTTGAGTTGGACATGAAGTGTTCCAAATATTCGAATTCACCTTAAACTGGATTCTAGTTTCTGAATTTGAGTATCGGCATTTGTAAACCATATTCATATATGACAGTGGAATACATCTTTGTCGTCCTTTTGAAGATATATAAAAACACATAGAATGATTTATAAAGATTCATATAGGAATACAAAATGGATTCGAATTTAGTTGCCAGGGTAAACGTGGATGCTTATTGTCCCAAAATTCGAAAGAAGCAGCAAAATGTCCACTCCCACGTCGGCTGCCCGAAGCCAAGTGTTTGGGAGATGGAAATTACTGTCTACCCATTACACGGACAATCCATCGGCCCGATTTCCACTGCTCTAAATAGGGGTAGGTTAGTAACTTCAATTAGACGTGACACGACCGCCTCTGAGCCCATTCCGACACGGTGGGCGTCAAACATGGGCGGCAAAACTCATTTGATTCAAGCTCGTCCGAAAGACCTCTGTTTCTCCCTCCATTCCCCATTCATACACGGTGGGCGGCAAAACAAACTCGACTCGGCCGAAATCGATGTAGGCAAATATTTTCAATAGGGGCAGGTTTGTAACTTCACTCAGACGTGACACAACCGCCCTACCTGTCAGCCCCGTTCATACACCGTGGGCGCCAACCATGGGCGCCAACCACCCTCTCCTCGCCCGAAATCGCTCTGGGCAAATATTGGCGAGATGCGAGATTACCGTCCTATCCCCAACCGACGAGACGTCCAAATTTTAAACGGGGGCTAAGTTCGTAACTTTCCCATATTTCAGACAGGCGCGTCCCAAAAACATGGTTCCCCGTACCTCTCCCTCCATTTTCCCATTCATACACCGTCCGTGCTAGAACACCCCATCCCCACACCAGCCTCCGTCCGCCACCCCATCCATCGCCGCCGTCCTCCACCACATCCATCGCCACCGTCCTCCACCATGCCGGAGCGCCTACCAAGACCGCGTCGTCCACTGCTAGAGATGGACGTTTCTCATCCACGGCGACGGACCAATAGCCTTGCATCGCGTCCTCTCGCTTCATCGGCGCCGTCGTCCTCTTTGCCGGGGCCGCTCACACGACCTTCTCTTCCACCGCAACGGGACTTATCCCCCGATGCACCCGTCTACCGTCGCAGATCTGCTTCAACGCCACCGACAGCCATCGCACCCCCGATGCCTACACGGCGCCGCAAGAGAGGTGGTACTTCATATCTCCTCAACTTTTTGATCTCAACCAGAAAATAGATCTTAACTTGGTTACTCTACTTTCTTTTCAGCTCTTAGAATTTAGTTCTTAGTTCGAAGCAAACAATGGATGCTAAATATCATTTCTCCGGTTTGCAGCTTCAAATCTGCCATGGCACAGCCATAATACGGTTTAATTGATCATGCTTAGGGTTTAATTGATCATGTTGGTTCCGTGGTGGTTTCTTTAATAGAAATCGGAGGGGAAACCCTCTTTTGCTAAAAAAATATGCTTAGAGTTTCCCCCTTTTATGATCACCATACGATCAGAATACGTGCTTCGTGTCATAATAACACTGCTCCACCCATCAAGCTAAACAAGCTTAGTTGTTCAAATACGAATCTGATATTATTAAAACAGAGTTGTTTAATTGGTCAGCTAAATGTTCCTAAATTAGTTTCAAAAATGCATGTTCGCCGCTCGGGTGTGTATCTCTACAGGGTGCCCACGATGGGCCGGCCCACCCTGGGATTTTGGGTCGTCCCAGGCCCCGATTCCCCTCTGTTCTGCTGCGCGCTTCCGATCTCTACTCGCCCCAGCTGCCTGCCTCGCCGGCGACTTGCCGTCCCCGGACGGCATGACTCTAGGAGGAGACGCCGGACTAACAGGAGGCCGGGAGCCGCTCGCCCAACAGCGTCACCGCTGCCCGGGCGCGCCGCCGTGCCTACCTTCCCAGTCCGTTCAGGTCTCACGCGTGCAGCACCCACCAAGCCAACCCGATTTATCCTGAGATACGTCCTCAACACTCAGCAGCCACTCCTCATCACCCATTAGGCAGGACTGTCATTAGGGTTTGTTGTGTGCTCAGTGCTACCTACACTTAATGGTTCAGATGTATTTCGGTAATCTTTAGTACCTCTAAAGTTCACAGGGTTTTCAAAATTCCGGCCCTCGGAACAGAAACTAGTCATTTTGGATTGTTGGTCGTAGTGACATTGACCCAGATTACTACTGCAAGCTAGGTTTGTTGACAATTTTACTTGTCTTTCTTACTCATTCGATATAATATCCAATTATTCACGTCGATTAGTTGCAAACAATAAGTGCTAGACAAACTTCTTCATTCAGATTTTGGACGGTCTCTTACTGCAGTTACAATTCTGCATACTTGTCCTAGTAAGCTCACAAGTAAATGATTGATTCACTACATCTATGCTTGCCTTGTCATATTTGTTGTCAATATTCTTTTAGGGTGGACCACCCTGTTTCTAAATACTGGAACCGTAGACATGAGTGAATAGTATTTCTCTATGTGATCTCTTCCATCATGTGTGGGTAACGAACACTGCATTGTATAGAAAGAAAGTGTCATTTCCAGCTTTTACATAGGTTTCGATCTTTTACATGGAATACAATCTGCCTACTTGCTTTGTGTCGCACTACCAACACTCCACCCTTGAAGCTAAACATTACGCCACTCATAATTGCTTAGTTTATTTGTTCAAATACGAATTTCATATGATTCTAATGTTCCTACTTCAGTTTTGAAATGTGTGCCTGCCTGTTATAGAGACATAAGGGGTTTGTATTTCTGTGTGTGGTCTGGTCAGCACGGTTGGGGAGGTGAACTTTGCATATGCAGGGGTTTATAGGGAGACACTCTCCGAGTTGAATCCGCAATGCATTCCATAGATAATCTGACTACTTTTTATGTTTTCATGAATCTCAGATTCTGAACAGCATCATAATGATTATGAGCTTGCGCGCATGAAAAGAATAAAGCAGAACAATGCCATGGCTGTCAAACTTGGCATTAAGGGACTGAAATCAAGTCTGGATGCAATGCAATGCAAACGCTCTCCACCTACAGATTCATGCTCAGAATATGATCCTAACAGTGATTCTGAGCTAGAGGGAGACCTAAGTCAATGTAGCTCCCTAGTGGAGGAGTCAGAGGAAGATGCCCTATCTTATTCACCCATCAAGGTACTTGCTCTAACTTTCCAAGGTTACATTGCTCGCACATATCTTGCAACTGATGCTTTGCATTGCTTCTACTTTGTTGAACTGCCATTAGCTTAGTTTACACATCGTGTATGTGAATACGCCCTGCCTATCCATTTTCAGTACATATTCCATCTGTCATCATACCATATTTATCCATTCAAATGATGTTCTTGTGTATCAGACATTCAAAAGGAAGAGGGCGATTGCTGATCATGGAGGAGCACAAGCAAAGTATTTGGAAAAGGTAGTGGCACCTGATAAATCAAATAGCCCATTAGGTGTAGTTGCAATATCACCTGACCCACAAAATACCCCAACTCTAGCAGACTCTAGCCCTACTACACTGGTCATTTCTGATGCCCCAACTCAGCAGACCCCAACTGCAGCAAACAGTATGATTATGCCAGTTGACATAGCACCAGCTGTACGACGCAAAACCCCCATTCCAGCAAAGAGTACACCAAATCCAGTTGCCAAATCCCTTTTCGAACCAGAGAGAGCCCCAATTGCAGCAAATAGGACCCCTGTTCCATTTCTTCCCAGTTTAGAAGACGAAGCTTATGTTGTTGTCAGGAACTTTGTGCGCATCTTTCCTTCATGGAAAGATTATACCGCAGACACAGAACAATTTCCAGTCTTCCTCCGCAACTTACGCGTAAGTAATGTACTAATGTTATTCATGGTCATTACTGCATATGTTTGTGCTGACAGAAGACACAAGATTTCATTCTTTAAATAGGCGAGGAGCAAACTGGATTGTGATGACGAGCAAGGGTTGGTTGCGCTTTTCAAGCACTCGTTGATGAAGTATCGTTCCTACCTGAGGCAAGCGCACTTCGATGGCAAGCCTCTGAACGAAATTTCTGTAAAGTCTCCGTTGCTACATTTATCCGACGGTGACTGGAATAATCTTGTTACACATTGGTCTCGGCTGCAGCGTAAGGTACTGTCTATGATATCACATCACAATTTGAACTACATTTCTGCATTTGCCTTAATGTCTCACTTGTACGAAAACTGTTAGCAGAAGAACATTCGTTCTCAAGGGACCACAGAATCTCGCAACTATACTGCACACTGCATTGCTCTTGTGAGTACCTCTTGCCCTGTATGACCATACTTACTTTCATAGCTGTTTGATTATGTAGCATCACTGCACATGTTAGCCTCGTAATCGTCCATTTGGTGGACATTATAAGATCCGTATGGACTCTTACATAAATTTAGAATCAACCCAATGCTTTTGAAGAGGTTTAGCTCTGCAGTCCTCTTGTAAGGACTGAACGTGGTCTATCACTGTACTTACATTAACAGCTACTCCCTCCGTCCCATAATATAAGAACGTTTTGTACAGTACACCAGTGTTCAAAACACTCTTGTATTATGGGAAGAGGGATTGGTTCATTTTGTAGCATTCTGCATCTTATCTCCCTCGCCCACCATTTACTAAAAAAGATCAGATCTATATTTAATCTTACCAACAAGTAGAATACACAGACAATGCCAGTGCAGAAGTGTAGCCCATTGCTCTTGTCAGTACATTTTGTCCTGTAACGCTTGTACTTCCAGGGATTGGTAGTTGATTATGTAGCATCAATCTGCATCTTATCTTCATTATCCTCTATCCCTTCCAGTATTATCATATCTATAATTACTCTCTACAAAATGTAGAGTACAGGCAATGCTTATGAAGAAGATTCTGTGCTGAAATTCTTGAGTTATCCTTCCCTTGACATGGAGAAGGGCATTATAAAGCCGGTGTTAACTGTTAATGTAAGTCAGTCCTTCTAAAGCCTTTATCCTCAACTGCTGTTTAATTTGCTCATACTCCCTATCGTTTACTGCTGTTTAGTTTGCTGTTTCTACCAAAATGCATGTTCGTAAGAACCGTAAGTTCTAAGTTTTACTTGTAAAACCAAATTCCTTATTCATACCATGCACATTACTTAATACTCCCTATATGTATGCTTGTTTTTGTGGATCTATAATCCAGTGTGTGGTGAAGCAGCCCACGTTTGCACCTTGTCATCTCCTGTTTTATCTTACTGATGTGGCTGATGATATGAACAACATGCCATGCACATTATCCAAAATAGATACAATGATTTTCTTTGCCCTTCATCTATGCTTGTTATGTTGACATGGTAATCCAGTAGTGTGGTGAAGCTCCCCGCATTATGAACACTGCCAAATTATGCTATTGATATTTTGAACTTACTCTTTATTTTCTAATTTGAATTTGGATAGAATTGACAGAACAGTTATCATCTTTATTTATACACGTGCAAAACATGTCATCTCTCTGCTTTGTTTCAGGGTGATATGCCTGATGGCATGCACAAGTCTGCTGAAGGCTGTGAGACAAACCCAACATATATTGCAGCAAAGAAGGCAGAACATCTTGAAGATAGCGAGACAACCCCAAATTCTTGTCTTGATGCAGTGTTCAAGTTACTTGAGACTAGCAGTCAGACAAGCTCACAGAATTCGTTGTCTGAATCAGTTCGACTTGTTCAGTCCCAAGTTCTAGCAGAAAGGCATTCTGCAACTCAACTTCGACTTGAAGTCCTATCTCTAAGAAAGATTGCGGAGAACACCAATGAGAACCTCATCGCTAAACAGCTACACCTGGAAGCTATGACCGACATGCTAGGCCGGTCTCACAGCCTTGCCCAGCAGCTTGCGCAACAGTTCCCACGCAAGGCTAACCTTTCTTGAACTGTCTTGGAAGTGGTCTCGGTTCAGTATTATTTTGTTACGCTGCAATGGTGCCAGGTTTTTGTAATCTGCTTCTTCGTTGCGCGTTATGATCATTGGTGGCAAACTTTGATGCCCAGTGGATGTAATATACCATAAATCCATTATTGTATAGTGTAGGTTTATTCTTAATTACTATGCCGTAATTTCTTTATTGTATAGAGTAGGTTTGTTCTTAATTCTTACTATTTACTGCCATCATTCGCTATCTGAAAAAATCAGATGTAGTCGATCGGGCCAAAACATTCGCCTCTAATGGGCCTGGTGTTTAGCGGGCCACAATTGAGCCGGCCTGCATCTTTCTTGGGCCCGAATCATTGGGGCCTTCACACTTTGCGCGAGGCCCACAACTTACACTGGCCTATATTTTAGTTGGGCCTTTTGTGGACCCAACGCTTAGTTTGGCCCAGGTAGCGTTGGGCCATTAACAGGCTGAATATTGTACTGGCCTGTTACGGCCCAGATGAAACCATGGGCCTTTAGCAGGCCGAAATGCATATTGGGCCTCAATTTTCACTAGTCGTCGACGGGCCTTCAGCAGGCTGAAATGTAGACGGGGCCTTTTTGGGCCCAGTTATATCATGGGCAGTTACCAGGCCGAAACATATCTCGGGCCTTAGTTGGCCCACTGATATCATGGGCCTTTAAGAGGCCGAAAGCTTAGTACAGACATCAACGGGCCGAATTATGCGACAGGCCTTTAACAGGCCCAAAGTCACGTTGGGCTTAACTGTTGCCACCTTTATCACGGGCCGTTAGTGGGCCCGATGTCCTGTCGGACCATATATGGCCCATGGGCAGCACGGGCCATTCCCAGGCCGAAAGTCACACCGGGCTGAAATGGGCCCATGTCTACATCGGGCCTCTAACAGGCCGAAAGTCACTAGGCTGTAATTGGGCCCAAATATTCGGCGAACAATTAATGGGCCAGATCTGGCTTAGGGCCGTAAATGGGCCCAAATATTCGGCGAACAATTAACGGGCCAGATCTGGCTTCGGGCCGTAAATGGGCCATTATTGGGCTGGCCCACTAGTACCTGAGTAAGTACTACGGGCCTTTGGCTGGGCCGGCCTTTTTAACCTATATGGGCCTCTGTTGGGCCGTGCCACGTGTCCACGTATCATAGGCGCTTTGGGTCCAATGAGTGGATGACATCTGTCCCAACGGTGAGCCGACACGTGTTTCCTCCAGCCAATGATGATTTTACACATGGAAAATCCCCATTGGTCGGGGCTGTTAATGGGTTATCGGATCCAAAACCGGACTCGATAGCTTAACGGCGTTCCGTTACGGTGGATGCCACGTGTCGGTCACCATTGACGAAAGCACTTCTGTGACGCGCGATTTATCGTCATGGAAGTGGACACTTCCGTGATGATAATTTTGGTAATGTCATGGAACACTTCTACGACAGCACAGGTATGACTATCTTGATTCTGTCATAAATTTGTCATGGATGTACATGCATGACAGGAAACGTGACCTACTGTGACAAACACGTATCATCACGGAAGTGTATTTTTTTTGTAGTGAGGGCCCGAACCTGGGTAAACATCGTGTCCCCCGTCTCCTGTTACCATCGACCTTGGACGCACAGTTCGGGACCCCCTACCCGAGATCCGCCGGTTTTGACACCGACGATAACCATGAAACTTGTCATCATGATTTTAATTTTCAATCTCATGATAGTTATTTTGTTGAGTTTGCTCCCACTACTATTCATGAGAATAAATTTGCTTATGTGGAGAGTAATAAATTTTTTATGCTTGTGGATCATGAAAAGAATGCTTTATGTGATACTTATATTATTGAATTCATTCATGCTGCCACTGAAAATTATTATGAGAGAGGAACATATTCTTCTACATATTACAATAATACCAAGTTCCCTCTCTATGTGTTGAAAATCTTGAAGTTATGCTTGTTTTGCCTTCCTATGCTAGTTGATTCTTGCTCCCATAAATTGTTTGCTCACAAAATCCCTATGCATAGGAAGTGGATTAGACTTAAATGTGCTAGTCATATGCTTCATGATGCTCTTATTATGTTTCAATTCTTATCTTTTATGCGAGCATCATTGAAATCATCATGCCTAGCTAAAAGGCATTAAAGAAAAGTGCTTGTTAGGAGACAATCCAACACTTTTACCTACTGTTTTTGTGTGTTCACATGATTAGGCTACTGTAGTAATCATGTTTTATTGCTTTTATTTCAATGAAGTGCCAAGTAAAGCCTTTGGGATAGTGTGGATGATAGTTGACTTGATTCTATGCAAAAACAGAAACTTTTGCATACAGTGCAGAAATTCTTATCTTTTACTGGAACGTGGACAAATTCTGAAATGTTTACAGTTGATGGGTATACAAATTGTCTATGTTGTCCTAATTTTTTTAGAATTTTTGGAGTTACATAAGTATGACCTTAATTTAGATCCTTACGTACTGTTCTGTTTTTGACAGATTCTGTTTTCAATGCATAGTTTGCTTGTTTTCTAGTTTCTATGTCTTATATTGCTTAATATAAATTGTGGAAATGATAAGTTACAGTAGGCATTGTGTGAGAACAATTATGAATCTTGTCTTTGACAGTACCAAAGTGAATGATTTGTCTTTATCAAACTAACCCATCTCACGAAGTTCCGTTAAGTTTTGTGTGATTGAAGTTTTCAAGTTTTGGGTGCAATATTGATATGAGGAGAATAAGGAGTGACAAGACCCTAAGCTTGGGGATGCCCAAGGCACCCCAAGGTAATATTTAAGGAATATCCAAGTAACTAATCTTGGGGATGCCCCGGAAGGCATCCCCTCTTTCGTCTCCAACATTATCGGTAACCTCACCTCACTTTGAGCTATGTTTTCATTCATCACATGATATCTGTTTTACTTGGAGCGTCAATTTATTTTGTTAGGATTTGCTTGATGTTATTTATAATAATATTTTGCATCTTTTATTTCAATAAAAGTGGCATTGATAGCCTTTACTATGCTTATTCTACAAGTCTACATGTTGCTGTTTGAAAACAGAAAGTTTACCACTGTTGCAGAAATCCCCTAGAAAAGTAAGAATGTGATAAAATGTTGAAACTTTTTGCACAATAAGCTCTGATAAGTTTTATACAGTGTGTTAAATTTTCAGGATTTTTTGAGTTGAATAAGAGTTGATACTCTTGCATTCTTTACAGACTGTACTATTTTGGCAGATTGTTGTTATGTTTGCATTGTTAGCACATGTTTGCTTGTTTAATGATCCTATTTGAGGATAGGAGTATTAAATATGCAGAGGAATTTAGTATGCAATGTTGAATAATAATTTTAGTGATTTGCTACAGTAGAGAATGATAAGATTTTTGCATTGGTTTATACTAACTTATCTCACGAGTTCGTGTTGAGTTTTGTGTGGATGAAGCTTTTGAGATTTAGGGAAACCGTGATATGAGAGGAATTAAGGAGACACAAAAGTTCAAGCTTGGGGATGCCCAAGGCACCCCAAGATAACATTTCAAGAAGTCTGAAGCACCTAAGCTTGGGGAGTCCCCGGTAGGCATCCACCTTTCTTCTTCAACAATTATCGGTTAGTATCGGTTGAGCCTAAGTTTTTGCTTCTTCACATGAGCTGTGCTATTCTTAGAATGTCATTTTATTTTTATTTTGCTTGCTGTTTTAATAAAGTACTTAGATCTGAAAGTTTTTAAATAAAATAGAGTCCTCAAATAGTTGCCAGGGAGGCTAAGTAAGCAGCATTCACATCCCGTCAACGAAGCTCTTTTCTATGGAGTTGCTCTAGTGCTTCACTTCTATCTTTTTGAGCATGGTGTGATTTAGTTTGGTGCTACAGTTAATAGTGGGTCTGAGGGCAAGTTGACTGATGAGGAAGAGTGGATTTCTCAGCACTACCCTTGGACTGGCTCTGACACCGAGCATCCCTCTGCCGATGACGGAGGTGCGGGCGATCACACGGGGATGTGATGATGGAGATCGTCGGCTGTGCTATCACCTGTGGCCGTAGTAGCACTCTTTGCCCTTTTGGTGTCTCTATGTCAAAGGGGGAGAGAGTTTAGGGATTTGTCGAGTTGCGAGTGTGTCTTATTTGCCTTGTCTTTCTCTCTCGCAAACTTTTTTCTCGTCTTTTGATTTGGTTTGGTTTGTGCTCGTGAGACCTGGTTACCCTATCATATGGTGTGAGACATATGCTACCCTATCCTATTATTATCTATGTATGTCGAGTACTTTGGTAGTATGTGAGTTGCATGCTTATCTTATGATTCTATGTTGCTCACTTACTACTCTATTGCATCCTAGCTCACATATCTCTCTTTATAGATGCAAGTGTTGTCAGGCTATAAAATATAGGGGGGTGTTGATCCTAATGTGTGTACTTTGCATTCCAAAGGCACTTCTAATTAAGTGTACACATCTAGGGGGAGCCCGTCTATATTTTGTAGTCTCTGGGGTTTCGCTTACTCTCATGTCATATCTTTATGCAAATCCCGTATTGTCATCAATCCACCAAAAAGGAGGAGATTGTTAGGGCATGTCTCTCTCTAAGTGGTTTTGGTGATTGATGACAATGCATTTGCGGACTAATTGTGTGCATTGAGCATTTCAGAGATTCATTCATTGGCACGAGACAATTCATTCGCCTCGGAGTTCAAAGCGAAGACGGTGTAGGCTCCTTCATTTCGGTTTTGGTGGACTTGAGTCATAGGAGACACTGTACTATCAAGACGGGGTCCGCATCGGAAGGGCTAGGGTGGAATCAACACATACACATCTTCCATGCACCCCCAGCTCATTCCCGCCTCATTGGAGTTCTCCGTTCTCATGGATGTGGCATAAGGAAGGCGCCATCGGTTGTGTCGCCGGTCCAGAGCGGCAGTACCGCTGTCTCACAGCGGTAGTACCACTCCTGGCCATCTATCTATCTATCTATCTATCTATCTATCTATCTATACCTATACTAATTACAGACTTCCGAGAAATTACCACATTAATTAGAAAATTAGAGCCGTTAATCTGGTGGGACCGAGTTATTACGGTGTAGATCAACCCAAAGAAAATCAATCTTTTTTTAGGGTAGAAGATCTATCTATATCTAATTATTGTTTGAACAAACTATATCAATGCAGACCACGTTACAGGCCTCTTGTCAAAATAATTTACAAATAATTAAGTCCATACTAATTACAGACTTCCGAGAAATTACCACGTTAATTAGAAAATTAGAGCCATTAATCTGGTGGGACCGAGTTATTACGGTGTAGATCAACCCATAGAAAATCGATCTTTTGTAGGGTACTAGAAAATCTATCTATATCTAATTATTGTTTGAACAAACTATATCAATGCAGCGTTACAGGCCTATTGTCAAAATAATTTACAAATAATTTAGTCCATAATTTCTCATTGTTACGGACTCAGAAACCACTTTACAACCGCACCGGATTACCCGATGGTGTTGCGCGGTCAACGACCCATCAGCCCATTACAGCCTGAACGTCTGCACCAAAAGCCTCGCACCGAGACTGGTTCTCCTTGGCTTCCTCGACCTATATGCTGCCGCCGCCATCCGCCGTTGCGGCCGCCACTGCTGCCATCCGCCACTGCCGCTGCCGCCGCCATCCGCTGCTGCCGCCATCCGCCGTTGCCGCTGCTGCCGCCATCCGTTGCTACGGACACCGCTGCCGCTGCCGCCGCCGTCATGCGACGATGCCTCCGCCGCCAATTCCTTCATGATGCTCTGGGTGGTGCGCTCTAGCACTGCATGTTCCCGCCGCCCCTATCGTCCGTCGTCGTGCTGCGGTGCCTGCACTGGACGAGCGCCTTACGCTGGAGGCCATGGTCGTGAGGCCCCAAGTGTACCTCACACTGTAGTCGCTCTAATAAAAAGCCCACATGCATAATCCAATCGCCTGTTGCTAATCCTTCTTCGTCTTACTTCAATGTCATCTTGAAGTTCAGATTTCTATCAACTGATATGAAAAAGGGTCACAGACTCACGATTCAATCCAGAATCTCCCCAATCCCTTTCTTTTTGGTCTTCAATAACAACATATTTTGGGTTGTGACTATGCAGCATGCCAACATAAATATTTTTAGACCAATTTACTGAATCAATCTCACAATGGTTGATGCAATGGCGGATAAGGCGGCCGTCATAGTCAGTGATGTTGCCAACAGAAGGGGCTGCAGCGGACTGCTAGCGCCAGGATCCCTACTCTATTCTCCATCCGTTCAATTCATCACAGAGGTATGATGCTTGGAGTTTAAATATTCTTTCATGTGTTAAACTAATAAATTGTGCACTTTTGTTGTTGTTATATCAGCTGGTAGTCAGATTTCAAAACTATTGGCCATACACAGTTAGCTTCAAGTACGAGCTGCACATGCATAATAATTTTTTTTGCAAACCTTTATCCCTTAAAGGTACACTCCATTTCTTTTTATATCACACATATGGTTTATATCATTTGTTATTGCCTAACTGTACACTATATGCAACTATGCAAGTACTGCACTCCAGTTAAGATTTTTTGCTGCTAACCATGGTCACTGTTATGTGTAATATTTTTGCAAGTATGGTCAATGCATACTATTTTGTGTAATATTTTTGTAGCTTGAGAGAAACTACGTGTAAGTATCTTCATCATTCTTAGGATGTTAAGTTTAGTGCCCTCGCTAGCCCTTTTAGTGCTTAGTTGCTGTTTCAACGGGGTAACTTCTTTTTCATTCACGAATGCCCATGCTAGGATGCATTGTTATATAGGATAGTTCTTCCAAGGGGGTCGTTAGAGAGGGAAATTTGAAGATGACAGTGTGTTGACTTTTTGAAAATCACTAATCGTCTACTGAATATTTTAACATTCTATCCTGCCCATCGAAATGCTTTGTAATTTTTACTATTCTAATTAGAGACTTATTTAATTGGTGCTTCCTCATTTATCAACGTTGTTCAAACTATCAAATTAATCTATGTAATTGAAATATGTTAACCAAACGAATTAGATAACTCTTGAAGTGGAAAAATGACCCAACCTACACGATTTTACTTAGGAAGTGAATATATAATTTACCTGTAGCAGTCGGATGAAGCATGAGATGCGCTCATATGCCACGTGTGACGAGTCGTCCTCTCCTTGGTCTCTCCTGTTTTCCTTGAGGCATTGTCCCCTTGGTTTCTCCTATTTTGCTCTATTGGGAAAAAATGGATCGTCATCTCTCTGTCTCTCTGTATGTCTCGACAACAATAAACAGGAAAAGGAAATTTGATCGCAGGCTACTTATAAATTAGCTACTTTCAGCCCTCGATGAACTGAGCCTATAGAGCATAATCATCTGTGCCGTTGCAGTCTTAATTTCCATCCCCTAAAAAGCGTCCCTCTTATCGTGATGTCATTGTTCCCAGCCGGCATCACTCCCCGAAAAGCTACTTCATCATACATACAATACAACGTTCTGATGATGCTGTTACAATATTGATCTTGCACTGCACATCTGTCCAAAGGAATTGCATCATCATCTTGCATTGCAGATCTATCCGAAGGCGTCATTGACAAGGGAGGACATTGCTAGCCTGGGCGACTAGATAGATCCCTTCGTCGGTTTTGTATTTTTTTGCCGTTTTCTTATAGAATAGTGGATTAATATCCTCCTGTGTTTCTTAATGAATCTTTTAGTTTTGTATCCATATAGTTGCAAACAAGCCTGACGAAAGAAGACAAGATGCTAGACTAGCGTTTTATACAAACACGAAAATTGTTGCTTTGCATTTCCCTGCAAAACATGGATGGGCACATCTTCATCCTATTTTATATCATTGTTTCAGTACACATAGAGATATTGGTCTGGTCGCTTCTATTCTGATACATCAAATATGTAAGTGAAACCCTTGAAGCGAATGTCTTATATGAATTCGTTATTGCCTGACTACTTAATATTGGTGTCTAAATAATCTTGCCATTTTCTATTTGTTATTTTGGTTTGCAAGCTAACCTTTTAACTGCTGATGACTTTTTTGTTCTAATAACAACATAGGAGGTGGATTTTGTACTATTCTAATTGAGAAAATGCCTGTAATGCAGAATTGCAGTCTCAAGAATGAAACTAAAGAATGTGCGTCATGATGTTTTTCTTTAAGATTAATTTTATAATTTTATATGTCATCTTCTTTTCGCTTCAGGTTTAGAAATGTCCGTCTGCTACATAATGCATGTGTTCAGCCTCAAAATTTCAGTGTTATTTCTACCATATTTACTATTTGTTAGTATTACTTCACAACACGTCATTGGTAAAAGTGTACCGGAAAGAACAACTAATCAATATTTTTGTGCTTTGATGTTTTCCTGCTCTGTTCACATGCTTCTTTAATAGTTTCCATTGGATTACAGGCATGAGCTTCTTTGTCTTTGTGGAGCTAGCAGAAAGCTATTTGTGATCAATCAAAGATAATGAAAACATTTACTCTAGATTTTTATTAGTGTGGATCCTATAAAATACTATGATTGGAAGTCCAATGGACAATCTCATTTTCTTAGTACTGGTAGTTTTATCTGGAGTGCTTTTGCCTTCTATATGTACTGAATTAATAAAATAGCACTTTTAGGAGATGGTGCAGGGGTGCGAACAACTAATCATAGTATTAGTAAATCATTGTATACTATCAGTTATGCTTTTTTCAGACATAATACTATTATTTTGGGTCATGACATAATGTTTCTCTCTCTTTCTCTTGGCATGAGTGCCTGAGTTTTAGTAGAAGCCTTCAGGTTTGCAAGTTGAGATTGAAGGTGTTTGATTTTTGGAGGGCAATATCCATCTAACACTAAAGGTAAAATGTTCTTGAACTGATGCCGCATGGATAAGAGAACTTATTGTGCTACGTGAGAACTACATTTGGCCTCTAATATGTAGCATTATTATAGTTGAATATAGAGAAGAAATTGTTACTATATTCTTTGCCTTTGAATAAATAACTACCATATTAGCTGGCCGCTCTATCTATACACATAAGTATAGTTCTTACCATACACAGCATCATACGTGTATTTCCCATACAAATGTTTGTTGAACCAATCACGCTATATCTTGGATTTGATGTTTCCTCTATACTGTGCTATCTTCTTGCTGTTACAATTGCATCAATGCATAATGAAATCTTCATGCCTTGACAACTTTTAGTATAGTCATGGTATATGGAAGCAATAGGAATTTGAGAGAAACTGGTGAAATATCACTTAATAACACCTCACATAACTTCTCTTTTTATTGTCGAATGTATTTTGTTCTAGATTACATTTATCGACAGAAACGATGTTCAGAGATTCAGGTTTTCTGAAGGCCTAGCAGAACAGATAAATACCAGGTACCATGCTGCAGTGCTATAGTTTTATCGATCAAATTTTGGTTATATGATTACTAATTTAGTAATTTTCGATCCCAACAACTGATAGTGAAGTAGTAGTGATGTGTGCATACTTACACCGTTACACCGAAACTATAAGAAAGGCTACGAGCATGAGAGCCTTGAACATTTGTTGCCAATAGCTTACGCTTTCAGCATGGTACTATATCTGTATAGTCTTACAAGAAACAACCATTGACTCCCGATATCTGTATTCTCAGTATACAAATGATTATCGTTGTTGCGGCTGAATCTGTATTCTCAGTATACAAGTGATTATCATTGTTGCTACTGAAGATTTGGCATTCGAAATGACTTTCAGAATTGAATCTGTAAGATTATGCACCTGTAATTTTAATCTTTCACTCTCAATATGTATTTGTAACAGTGATTTACTCTTTGGAAGAACATCTTTCCCTCAGATATTGTACTTCATTAGCAAGAATCCATGATTAGAATGACTGGATTTGTAAATTATCTTTATATTTCCTAATTCATCCATGGGAGATGAAAAAAATAGTTTCAAATATTGATACTCTTTTTTTACGAGTAAAATATTTATATTCTATAATAAAAATAGGTTCAAATATTTATATTCTTTAAATACTATAATCTATAATAATGTGTTTTTGCTCTACTTTTCAGATCACAAAACACTACGTAGATTGGAAGGAAAAGACTCCTCATTTACTCCCCATGTTGATTGCATTAAGGAATACATAACACATCAATTTCATTTTTGCTAAGAATTGGCAAGAGCAGCAGCTTATACCTAATACAGGAAATGGTGCTATAAGTCTCATGTCACCTGAATGCACATTATTTTGAAAATTCCCTATAAATGTAAAAATAGACAACAAGTTGTCATCTTGACCAGAGTTATAGCTTCTGAGATGTATAACCATGGGTACATTCAAACACGTCATCTGATTCAACTTGAAGCGGCATGGTTTGCTTATTTAACACCTATCTATTCAGTGTGCTTTGTGGAATGGCTTATAATCAAAGTTGTATTTTAATGAAAAAAGTAGTCTTCAAAAGGGAGACGAAGCAATTTTAGCTACTACAACACTCATTATAACATTACAGAGTAGTATGCACAATTTTTCCTTTTCGTTTGAAAAAAATAACAGACCATGACTTATATCTCACAGAACTCACATGCGTTTATTCATATGCATGTCATACAAAAAATAAAGAAGTTTGGTTTACAAATTTTTAGACCGAGATGAATGTCTCATGCACCGTTGCTTTTCTTTCTATTACTTCGAAAGTAGTTGCTTCGCCACTCGAACTCTTGATATTTCTTTTTATTTCTCATAATACAAATGGCATCTTCTTCTAGAAATCCTAGCTATTATTAGCAAGACACCTAAAATAAGAATCTAATAGTATAACAATAAAGGATTGAGAACCAATGGAATATGCATACAAATCGAAAGATCCAGCAAAAAAAGGATAGAGCCCATGAACACATGTGAAGTGTCTAATCATTAACTAAGTCTTTAACTCTGTTTTTCATATGGATTAGCATGAAAAATTTATAACATGCATTATCAGTATGAAGTTACATGTAAAGCGTATCACCAGGAATTGGATCAAAGGATTTGATCCTCTTTATCATATGGTCATTTTTAGTAAAAGCATATATACCCATGTGATAATCAATTGGTAATACTTCTAAACTTTTAGTGTTGTGGGACAATAAACTAGCCCGTGCAATGCACGGGTCGGCGACTAGTAAGTGGTAGTGCGGCTCTGGTTCAGTGTTGATACCGCCTCGACTCGAGACTGAGTTTCTCGTGTCGGGTTCTGTGGCAGTAGTAGCGGTAGTACCGCTCGTCAGCGGTAGTACGGTGGCTACCACTGCTGCTAGTGCCGCCCAGGCCCTCTCATCCACATCCGCCCCCTCTCCTGGCTCCTGCGTTGTGTCTCTGCGGTAGTACCGCTGGGGCTCGCGGTAGTACCGCTGCTGCTAGCGGTAGCACCGCTCCCCTGAGCGGTAGTACCGCCCTCTGCGGGCTGAGATGTGGGATAATGGTTGGAATTGCTACCCCACTATAAAAGGAGGTCCTCTTCCCCAAGAAGACCTACCTCTTTTCCCCAAGCTCCATTGTTGCTCCAAAGCTCATTTTCACCCGATCTCTCTCCCTAGTCGATCAAACTTTTTGATTTTCCAAGGATTGGTTGAGAACGCCTGGGTCTACACTTCTACCAAGAGAAATTTGATTCCCCCCACTAATCCCTCGCTGATCTTGTTACTCTTGGGTGTTTGAGCACCCTAGATGGTTGAGGTCACCTCGGAGCCACATTCCATTGTGGTGAAGCTCCGTGGTTTCGCTGGGAGCCTCCAATCAAGTTGTGGAGATAGCCCCAACCTTGTTTTTAAAGGTTCGGTTGCCGCCTTCTAGGGCACCACTAGTGGAATCACGGCATCTCGCATTGTGTGATGGCATGAGGAGAATACGGTGGCCCTAGTGTCTTCTTGGGGAGCATTGTGCCTCCACACCGCTCCAACGGAGACGTACTTCCCCCAAAGGGAAGGAACTTCGGTAACACATCCTCGTCTCCGTCGGTTCCACTTGTGGTTATCTCTTCCCTTTACTTTGTGCAAGCTTTTATTGTGTTGTATCTCTTGCTTGCAATTGTTGTTGTTGTTGTTGTTGTTATTATTAGCATCATATAGGTTGCTCACCTAGTTGCACATCTAGACAACCTTTCTGTTGCTAAACCTAATTTGTTAAGAATAGCTAAAAATTGGTAGATGCCTATTCACCCCCCTCTAGTCAACCATATCGTTCCTTTCAATTGTTCACACCGATCATGCTGCTATAAACGATGTTAAGGAAAAGAAAGATGCTAAACCTAGACTCATTACGTGGGTTCTTTTGCTACAAGAATTTGATTTACATATTAGTGATAGAAAAGGAGCTGAGAACCCCGTAGCTGATAACTTGTCTAGGTTAGAAAATATTCTTGATGACCCACTACCTATTGATGATAGCTTTCCTGATGAACAACTAGCTGCAATAAATGTTTCTCATAACACTCCTTAGTATGCTGACTATGCTAATTACATTGTTGCTAAATATATACCACCTAGTTTCACATACCAACAAAAGAAAAAAAATCTTCTATGATTTAAGACATTACTTTTGGGAAGACCCACATCTTTATAAAGAAGGAGTAGATGGTATTATTAGACGTTGTGTACCTGAGCATGAACATGAACAAATCCTATGGAAATGTCATTCTGAAGCTTATGGAGGTCATCATGCGGGAGATAGAACTGCTCACAAGGTATTGCAATTTGGTTTTTATTGGCCTACTCTCTTCAAGGATTCCCGTAAGTTTATTTTATCTTGTGATGAATGTCAAAGAATCGGTAATATTGTTAAGCGTAAGGAAATGCCTATGAATTATTCACTTGTTGTTGAACCATTTGATGTTTGGGGTTTTGATTATATGGGACCTTTTCCTTCCTCTAATGGGTATACTCATATTTTGGTTGGTGTTGATTATGTTACTAAGTGGGTAGAAGCTATTCCAACTAGTAGTGCTGATCATGACTGGTGGTGGTTCACACCATTAAAATGCTTAAAGAAGTTATTTTCCCAAGGTTTGGAGTCCCTGGATATTTAATGACTGGTGGTGGTTCACACTTTATTCATGGTGCTTTCCGTAAAATGCTTGCTAAATATGATGTCAACCATAGAATTGCATCACCTTATCATCCTCAAGCTAGTGGTCAAGTTGAACATAGCAATATAAAAATAAAATTAATTTTACGAAAGAATGTCAATAGGTCCCAAAAGAATTGGTCTAAGAAATTGGATGATGCACTTTGGGCCTACATAATAGCTTATAAAAATCCTATGGGTATGTCTCCTTATAAAATGGTTTATGGAAAAGCTTGTCATTTCCCTCTTGAGTTAGAACATAAAGCATATTGGGCAATGAAAGAACTCAACTATGATTTCAAACTTGCCGGTGAAAAGAGGTTATTTGATATTAGCTCACTAGATGAATGGAGAACCCAAGCTTATGAAAATGCCAATTTATTTAAAGAAAAAGTTAAAAGATGGCATGATAAAAGAATCCAAAATATTGGGTATGTCTCGTTTTAGATTCTTTGCAGGAAAAATTCTTTCCAAATGGGAAGGACCCTATATTATCGAAGAGGTTTATCGCTCTGGAGCTACCAAAATTAATAATGCCAAAGGTACTAACCCGAAGGTGGTCAAATGTGTAAATAATTAAACACTATATCTCAGGTACGTCTATTAATGTTGAAAGCAATATTATTCAAACCATGACACCGGAGGAAACATAAAAGAAACCTTCTGGAACCCTCCAAAACCCTGAAAAAGAGGAGGTACGTGATACAGTAAGTAAACGGACTCCGAAAAAACTGCAAAAATATTTTCCGTCAGTTTTGGAATATTACAAAAATTAGGAAAATAATAAATAAACAGGAAGGCAACCGAGGAGGGCACAAGACACCATGTCGCGCCCAGGTGGGTTGTGCCCGCCTCGGGAACCTTCCCGGCTCTGTTTCCCTTCCGTTTTGCTTGTTTCCCAAGATAAAAAAATTCTTTATATACCCCATGAACGTATTGACCACCGTATAGCAGAGAAATCTTCTGTTCTTGTTTCTTGCTGTTTTTCTGTCAAATCCATTGAGCTAGCATCATGTATTATCCCTCCTCCAACAACATAGAATAGGATGCTTGGTTGATGAAGATAGAACTGCAGAGAGAGGAACCAAAGGAAGCCATCAAGGGGGACAAGAGCAATGAAGCTATGGGAGATCAGGCCCAGTAGTAGGGCAGGTCGTGCCAGCAGAAGAAGAAGAGGATATCCTTCAACCATACTACGGTTATCTTACCCCTACTAAAATTGAAGCCTTTAGGACCATTGCAACAGTTCATGTTCAAAATAAACATCTCACTCGTGAAAATATTCTGTTGCAAGAGCAAATCATCGCCCTCTGGAGCATCATTCGTAGATTGGAGTACCTCTTGAGCTTGAAGTGTGAAGCTACTACTTCCTCACCACCACCACCTCCTTCTTCATCACAAAAGGAGACTTGAGTACACAGTATGAGCACTCCCCTTGGCTTGTGCCAAGCTTGGGGGAGGTGCCCCGGTATCGTATCACCACCACCTTCTTTGCCATTATCTATCTTAGTTCGATCTTTAGTTATCTTTTGAATTAGTTGAATAAAAGTTTAGTTCAATCTATTTTCGAGTATTTGCTTAGTGATCTATCTATCTATGTAATCGTGTGCGAGATATATAATAAAGTTTAGTTCAAGTTTTGCTTTGTTTACTTTTATGTTTCAATCAAAATAAAAGGGAATAATGAAAAAGATCATATGCTAATCTTATGGTAAGTAATGACATCACATAAAGAAAAGTACAAGTGGTAAAATTTGTTGAAAGTTGACAAACATAGCATTGGTCAATGATGCAATTCATGAAAGAATTAATAAGGGAAGAGAAGATTCACATGCAAATACACTATCTTGGACATCTTTTACGATTGTGATCCCCCATCAAAATATTATATGCCAAAATTGTTGACGTTGGACTAGAAAGACAACATAATGATTTATGTTTGTTCATTTTCACACAGAAGTTATATTGTCGTAGATCCTTTAACATGTGGTGCTTTTCCCATATCTTTGCTAGCTAAAAATTCCGCACTAAGTAGAGATACTACTTGTGCATCCAAAAACCCCTAAACCCAAAAATCTTGTTTCGAGAGTCCACCGTACCTACATATGGATTGAGTAAGATACTTCAAGTAAGTTGTCATCGGTGCAATAAGGCAATAAAAATTTCTTCTAAATGTGTTGGATCATTTAGTGTAAGAGAAAAGTGAGCGTTGTACGAACTTGTGATGGCAAAGTAATAAAGGCGACAGACTACATAATAAAGGTTGCTATCATAAGGGGCAATATAATGTAACATTGTTTTGCACTAAGAGATTGAGCATACAAACCAAAAAACACATGGCAACCTCTGCTTCCCTCTGCAAAGGCCTATCTTTTACTTTTATTTATTTAATTTTATGCAAGAGTCAAATTATTCTTCACTATTCCTTTTTATTTTCTCCTTTTGTAAGCATCATGTGATGAGGAAAGATCTTGGCACATATATGCAATTGGATATGAGTGAGCATGAATTATTATTGTTGACTTCACCCTTGAGGTGAATACGTCGGGAGGCGAAACTATAAGCTCCTATCTTTCTATGTGCCCGGTTGAAACTTTTTGCTCATGTGTATGAGGTGAGTGTTAGCAATAATAGAAGATTATATGATGGTTGAGTATGTGGGCTTGCCAAAAGGCTCCGAGACGAGACCCTTCCTCAAAAGATGATGAATTGTAGTTGCAAAGTTAGCTGAGAACATAGTTTGTTGGTTTTCAATAGAGTTTATGCTTTTACTTTGATGTTGTGAGGAATTGTTACTTGTTCATGAGAAGGTATGTGATAAAGTTTGTTGGTGTTATATTAATAAGCATGATGCTTCTATGTCCGTATTTTGTATTTATCGACACCTCTCTCTCTAAGCATGTGCGCATGTTTTTGATATTGGTTTTTCGATTGAGGACAAGCAAGGTCTAAGCTTGGGCGAGTTGATACGTCCATTTTGCATCATGCTTTCCTACTGTTATTTATAATGTTTTTATGCAAAATAATGCTTTATGGAGTAATTCTAATGCCTTTTCTCTCATAATATGCAAGGTTTACACAAAGAGGGAGAATGCCGGCAGCTGGAATTCTGGACCTGAAAAAGCTATGTCACAGTTACTTATTCTGCACATCTCCAAATGAGCTAAAACTTTATGGAGAATTGTTTTGGAATATAAAAAAAATACTGAAGCAAATAACTACCGGAGGGGGCCCACCTGGTGAGCACAAGACACCAGGGTGCGCCAGCCCCCCAGGCGCGCCCTGGTGGGTTGTGCTCAGCCTAGCCCACCTCCGGTGCCCATCTTCTGGTATATTGGCCATTTTGACCTAGAAAAAATAAGAGGAGGACTTTTGGGATGTAGCGTCGCCGTCTCAAGGCGAAACTTGGGTAGGAGGACTTTTGCCCTCCGGCGCAGCGATTCCGCCGGGGGAACTTCCCTCCCGGAGGGGGAAATCAAAGCCATCGTCATCACCAACAACCCTCTCTTCTTTGGGAGGCCAATCTCCATCAAGATCTACAACATCACTGTCTCCTCTCAAATCCTAGTTCATCTCTTGTGTTCAATCTTTGTACCAGAACCCCAGATTGGTACCTGTGGGTGACTAATAGTGTTGATTACATCTTGTAGTTCATTACTATATGGTTTGTTTGGTGGAAGATTATATGTTCAGATCCATTATGCTATTTAATACCCCTCTGATCTTGAGCATGATTATCATTTGTGAGCAGTTACTTTCGTTCTTGAGGTCACAGGAGAAATCTTGTTGCAAGTAATCATGTGAACTTGATATGTGTTCGATATTTTGATGATATGTATGTTGTGATTCCCTTAGTGGTGTCATTTGAACACTGACTACAAGGAACTTCACCATATTTGGGCCTAAGGGAATTCATTGTGGAGTAGTTATTAAATGATGGGTTGCTAGAGTGACAGAAGCTTAAACCCTAGTTTATGCGCTACTTCGTAAGGGGCCGATTTGGATCCAAATGTTTAATGCCATTGTCGTGGTTTTGTCACGGCAGATGTCCTAGAGAAAGGACTTAGTCGTGGAGCCATCGCTATGGGTTAGCTTAAAGGGGTTAAAGCGGCAAGGGACGCAAGAGAGTTTTATACTAGTTCGGCCCCTTACGATGAAGGTAAAAGCCTATGTCTAGTTGCGATGGAATTGATGGGGTTTCGATGACCAGGGAGCGAATACGCTTTGCCTGAGTCTCGAGTTGTTGTCTGTTGTCCCTGAACTGCCGCCGGGTCATCCCCTTATATACATGGGTTGACGCCCGTCGGTTTACAGAATCCCGAGGCCGGCTCATAATCGTGTCCGGCTCGGTCTCTGCTACTTCTATCTTACAACACAACTTTACATATCAATGCCGGTTTATGTCTACAGGCCTTAAACCGGCTTTGGGCCCTGGGCCTTCATGAAGCGTCACCGTCTGTCTTCATGGACTTCAGATACAGATGAACTACTTATGGGGTTAACCCGGCCTCTCCTGGCCGGTTTACGCCCAGTGGTAATATCCCCAACATTAGGCCCCAGATTGATTTGAACTGGTTCATGTCAATCCTCAATACTTAAGAAAATTTCTTCTTCAACATATTCACATAATCTTGTAAACCGTCGTGACATCATCTTCTAGGATCATGGTAAACCGCCGTGACGTCACCTGTCATTAACGAGCCTCCGACAATCGAGGCGACAGCTGCGCCTCATATCCAAAATTTAGGCTCCCCGATTTTCGCACCTGACACTTATCTTTCTGCACTTATAAATAGGGCCAGGGGGTCTTTCCATTTTCCCCCCTCGTGCCTCTTCGCGTCGTCGTCTTCCTCGCGCCGACTGACCCTCAAGCTCTGCCGCCGCCGTCGTCCTTCGCCTCTGCTTCGACAAAGGCCATTGCATCAACCTGATCGCATCAGAGAAAAGCGGCGATCCTCCGCTGCTTCCTCCTGCACCAGTAAGTCCCTCTTCTTCTCGCCCTAGATCCGCCATTAGGGTTCGGTGTTCTTCGCCGCTTGAAGCTGTTCTTCCTTCGGTAGCACCAATGGCCGGTTAGATCTGACTATTTTCAACACCTTTTGTAGTTTAGACTCCCTTCTTTTGTTAAGGCACCTGCTTGATATCCAACTCATCTCAACTTGGTGATCCTTTAGCACGCTGGAAATTAGGTCAGAATATATTTTGTTTTTCCAACACGCGGTAGATCTGAAATCACCATAGCAAGATGTGAAACTTGTTTCTTCCTTCACTTACACACTTTGAATACCAGATTGGGCGGTTTAACTTCACAGAAAAAAGGATGACCCGGTAGATACCATTAGTCCCCTGTTGAATCGCCAAAGCATTCACCGTTTCCATTGTCAGACTCCGGTTTACGAATAACCAAATCCGGTTTATCAATATGCTTGTATCCTTATACTGCTGTATAGTTGTCCACTGTAAATCTTAAACCGGCAATAATCATGTTTCAGATCTTTCATTGCCATGGCCAAGCAAGTCTATGAATGCAATTGGGCTCCTTCTCGAGTAACCGAAGAACAGTTAAACAATCTTGTTAAAACAGGCGCTTTAGCTAAAAAAGATGTCATCCACTGGAGGGTCCCTCGCCCGGAAAATCCTCCTACACCCAAGGACGGAGAGGTAGTCGTGTTTGCTGATCATCTCGGACGAGGTTTTAGCCCTCCCGGTTCAAAATTTTTCCGGGATGTACTGGCCAGTTTTCAACTGCGCCGTCAAGACATCGGTCCCAATTCCGTGACCAACATCTGCCACTTCCAAGTCTTTTGTGAGGTTTATCTGCAAGAGGAACCTACCATCAAACTGTTTAGGGATTTCTTTCACTTAAACCGTCGCACAGAGTTCTCGGATGGACCCAATACGGAACTGGGCGGGATGGCGGTTCAGAAAAGGAAGTCACCTTCCCTCATCCCAGACTCCACAGCCACCCCAAAGAATGGAACCAGACTTGGTTTTATTGCATGGATACATCTCCACCTGATGAAAAACCCCTGCCAGGTTACCGCCCTGAACGCCTGAGCAACACACATCCTTTTCCTGAGAGGTTGACTGCAAGAGAAAGGGCCAACTATGCTCCTCAATTATCAAAACTTAGAGCCTTCATGGCAAACGGTTTGACAGGAGTTGATCTCGCTCGTTGTTGGATAAGCTGGAGTATTCTGTCCTTAAGCCGGCGCTCCAGTTTGATGTGTGAGTATACGGGGAGTTTGAAGGATGCTCAACGGCACATTGACATTCAGCTTACAGATGCAGAAGTCACTGAGGCTGTAAAAAAGATACTGAATGAACCGGAGGCTGTCTGTGCCCAAACCGGACTACTCCCTTTCTGCACCTTCAACAAACCACCAGCTATAAGAATCATATAATCTTTTTATCTGAAGTTGCTTCTGTCCAAATATTCTCTGAAAGTGTGATTATTTTCTGACAGGGTGATGATCCGTTCTGGAACAAGAAACCATCACAAGACAAACCGACGAAGCCGCAAGACAAACCGGTCAAGCCAGTTCGTCCAAAGACCAAGGTTGTGAAAAAACCTGCCAAGAGAAGGACCACTGCATCCTCCGATCTACTAGCTGATGACGATGTGGGTAATCCGGAACCAGAGGTAGAACTTGACTCTCTTGGTTCATTTTTCATACACCTCATTAACATTGATTATTATCAGGACGACGCTGAAGGCAGCCGTGCTGATGACGTAGAGGTAACCATTCTTTCCTCCGATTCAGATCCTCTGCCAACATCAAAAATCCGTCAAGCAAACCGGAAAGTAAAATTTTCTCACCCCCTTGCTTACTTGGACCCAAACTTTCTTTTGAAGACGCAGCAGCACGAGGCTCGCCGCACAACCCGGCACAGCGGCCAGGTAGTTACCTCTGCCGGTTTACCGAACAGTCCGGTTTGGAAACGCCTATCAGAGGTCTCTTATCCCATTGATACTTCATACCCCAAAGCAGGTTGTTTCCGCCAGCCTCTTAACCCGTCTGATTCAAATTATCAGGGTACTTCTCACTCATCTTCTGG
Organism: Triticum aestivum; assembly: GCF_018294505.1. Lineage (NCBI taxonomy): Eukaryota > Viridiplantae > Streptophyta > Magnoliopsida > Poales > Poaceae > Triticum > Triticum aestivum. The sequence goes on along the minus strand of NC_057796.1, from coordinate 323,163,110 downwards.
CGACTCATCGGCCACACAGCTTCCACCCCTCAAAACAGTTCCTGGGTGAGCTATGCACGTGTCTTTATTCTTGATGTGTTATCTTTACATACTGTACTGATCCTCATGTCTATCTTTTTTTCCAGCGCCAAGCCGAGACCCAGCAAGAAGGCTCGGTTAAGCAAACCGGCTAGTGATAATGTAGCTGTTGAACCGGAAAAAACTCCAGATCCGGAAGAAACCGACGCTGACGCCATGCTTAATGATCCGCCGCCTCAAGACCATGACTTCCTTGCCGAACAAGTGCAAGTTGACACTACAAGCCATACCGACCGGCCAACCAGCCCTGTCCGAACTAATGAAAAACCGGTCAGTCCCGTTAAGGATACTGACAAACCGCCAACTCCAATGACGGCTGCTGATGACAAAGATGATGACGTTATGATTACTGGCACTGGCCACACCACTCCTGGCAATCCCGTCGCTTTGTCAAAGCATACTGCCAAGGACGAGCTCTCTGCTATCGGCAAGTGCAAATGGAATGTCGATTTATCAAGCTACGCTCATCTCAATGCTCAAGACATTCACTCTGGCTTCTTGAACCGTCTGTATACCAGCCGTGACTATGAAGCTAGTTTGGTAAACTTGATGAAGGAGCGATATGAGGTAACTACTATTTTTCTCTTTTGTCCGATTGCAGTTTATCAACTCCTAGTAGCCCCCAAGTGACGGTTTATGATACCAATCTAAACCGGGACTTTTGTCATAATTCAACTTTGCATATTTAGCCTCCAGGGACCGGATTACCTCTTTAAGATGAACCGGTTCCTTAAAATTTGCCATACTGTTCTTTCACCGGTATAGCCCCCAAGGGCCGGTTTAACTTTATAAAGATGAACCGGGACTGTAGATGAATTCCCATATCAACAGTTTTTGAACAAACACACATTAGCCCCCAAGTACCAAGATTAATACTTGTATTGTGCTTGGGACTTGTAGAAATTTCTGATAATGGAGCAAATATGCATTAGCCCCCAAGTATCAAGGGCATAACTTGTTATGTGCTTGGTACTTCAAATATATAATGTCAACTCATTATAGATCTGTCCCTTTATAGGCTGAGTTGAGCAAGAAGGAAAGCCAAACCGCTGATCTGCAAGAGAACATCAAAACCCAGCAAGCTGAAGCCTCCAAAGCGAAGGAAGAATTGACCCGCGCTCTAGGCGCTATGGAGAAACTGAAAGAGGGCTTCAACAAAGAGCGGGCGGATTGGGAGAATGAAAAATACGCTTTGATAAAAAGGGCTAAAAATGCAGAAGCCGCTCTTAAACCGGTGGTTGATGAGCTGACCGGCGTAAAGCGGCAGATTCATGCCATGACTGCTACTGTGTTCGGTAAACATATTTTCCTTAATACTTTCAACATATCTTTCTCATGTGTTGTCGGTTTACTGATGTGTACAATGGTGCAGGAACTCGCATTAGCCATCTGGGCTCTGATGTACAGAAGAAGTTGAAAGCGGCCTATACTCTGATAGAGCAGCTGTATACCGGTGCGCAGCGGATCATCTGCACCGCTTCACACAATAAATCTCCTCCAATATTGATCAAGGACACCTTAGAAAGGCTATCCATGCTGCCTGCCCGGGTTGAAGAACTAAAGAAAGCTGCGGCAAGGGCCGGAGCTCTGACCGCTCTAACCCGGGCAAAGGCGTGGGTGCCTGATCTTGATCCAGTGGACGTGGCTAAAGGCTTCCCAAGCTTAAAAGAAGACGGATCAGAATTTGCCCAGTAGGATCTCCGCGCCATAAACCGGGAAGTATGTCCACTGGCTTGTCAATTGGCTGAAGAAGCTGATCTCTCATACTATCAGGCAAGTTATGATGACAAGAACAGACGGATTGCTGCACCAATTCCGGAAGCACAAAATCTGATCCTTCCAATCCGTAAGCACACTTATGCCCCTGATATTGAACTGTCAACCCTTATAAGCGACGAAGCTGTGTTCCAAGCTTTAACTGGGATCGACTGGACAACTGTTGACTTCCAGCCGCTGGGTACAGACGAAGAAGATGAACCGGTGCAAGATGATCCACAGCCGTCAGGTCAAGCTGATAAGCAATCATAATCCGGGGGCCGGTTTAGTCTTCCATGCTGCAATGCTTATTGAGAAACAATTATCCCTTTCGGCACTGAAACGCCTTGTAATAGGCTAGTTAAAACACTTGGTCTGTTATGCCTTCGTGCATATTTATCTGCAACTGATGCGTGTTAATCCGCCATGCTTAAGATATGATGTTCATAATCCATAGCTATTTATTCAAGCTGTTCCTGCAAATAAGAAGCTTAAAGCGCCCTGGCGGTTTACCACCGGGCGGGTCATGATACCCAAATATATATATGACCAAGGTTTATAACCAAGGTTGTAAAAGATAACCAAATATGGAAATATATGATACATGTGACCGTTAGGCATAATGTTGGCTGACCAACTTTGTAATGAGGGTAATAACCCTAATCCGGAGTAAAAGTAACTCCTGTTATATGATGCCGGTTTACAATAAAACCGTTCCGGGTTGTGATAAACACCGGTTTATTCCATAGTGGTGACTTTGAGTCAAAACCAGACCGGGCTGATGGTCTCCGGATTATAACTTGATCATGTACTGACAACTTGTAGTTGTCAACCTAACCGGGTTGATAAACACTGGTTTGAAAACATCACAAATCATATCAAAAGAAAGAGAAACCTAGCAAAAGGCAAATAAAACCGTTGTAGTCGAGGCTTTTCATGGGCTGTCAGGCCCTAAATTCGACAGCAAATAATCCCCAAGCAACATTGTGAGCTGTGCTCAGTGGGTGCCTATGTTTGAGCTGTTGTTTTACAACACTCTCTTTGGCCCCGGATTGATGTGGCTTTGAGCTGATCAAGAGGTGTGACTGTGGTTCGGATACGACCAAGCCCCCAAGTGATGCTGTGGCATTGCGCGATCAAGAGGTGTAGCTATGGTTCGGGTACGACCAAGCCCCCAAGTGATGCTGTGGCATTGCGCCGATCAAGAGGTGTAGCTATGGTTCGGATACAACCAAGCCCCCAAGTGATGCTGTGGCATTGCGCCGATCAAGAGGTGTAGCTATGGTTCGGATACGACCAAGCCCCCAAGTGATGCTGTGGCATTGCGCCGATCAAGAGGTGTAGCTATGATTCGGATACGACCATGCCCCCAAGTGATGTTGTGGCATTGCGCCGATCAAGAGGTGTAGCTATGGTTCGGATACGACCAAGCCCCCAAGTGATCTAATATGAAGCTTTGAGAAGCTAAATCAAGGGGTAAACCGGACGCCGCTTTGTAAGCTCCATGTAACCACACATGATGTAAGAAAAACAACAGATACCCCGCTTTAGCTGAGGTTCCGGTTTATTATATTGATCATAATATGTACATAAGCAGAGCCTATAGCTCAAGTATAGTAAGGCCGAAGATGAGAAATATTCCACGGCCGGTTGGTCTCCTCCTCCGGTTTACGTGAGTCTTTGCGCTCTCGAACATCGATTAGGTAGTATGACCCGTTGTGTAGACTCTTGCTGACCACAAAGGGTCCTTCCCAAGGGGGGATAGCTTGTGCATATCCGTCTGATCCTGGATAAGCCGAAGCACCAAATCACCTTCTTGAAAGGTTCTGGTTCTAACCCGGCGGCTATGATAACGACGCAGATCTTGCTGATAAATCGCCGAACGGGCTGCCGCCATGTCACGTTCTTCATCTAACAGGTCAAGAGCTTCCTGCCGTGCCTTCTCGTTGTCAGCTTCAATATATGCTGCTACACGGGGCGAGGCATGACGGATGTCACTAGGAAGAACTGCTTCTGATCCATAAACCATGAAAATTGGTGTGTATCCTGTCGATCTGTTGGGTGTGGTATTGATGCTCCACAACACAGAAGGTAACTCCTCAACCCAACAACCCGGCGTCCGTTGCAAAGGAACCATAAGCCGGGGTTTGATGCCTCTCAAGATCTCTTGATTGGCCCTCTCCGCTTGACCATTAGACTGTGGGTGAGCCACTGATGACACGTCAAGCCGGATGTGCTCACGTTGACAGAACTCCTTCATGGCACCTTTTGACAGATTGGTACCATTGTCCGTTATAATGCTCTGTGGAAAGCCGAACCGGAAGATCACCTTTTTGATGAATTGAACCGCCGTGGCTGCGTCACACTTACTAACTGGCTCTGCCTCCACCCACTTTGTGAACTTATCAACCGCCACCAAAAGGTGGGTCTTCTTGTCCTTGGACCTCTTGAAAGGCCCAACCATATCCAGCCCCCAAGTTTCAAACGGCCAGGTTATTGGAATCATCCTCAATTCTTGAGCCGGTACATGAGCGCATCTTGAGAATTTCTGACAGCCATCACATCTTTTGACCAAGTCCTCGGCATCAGCATGAGCTGTCAACCAATAGAAACCGTGATGAAACGCCTTGGCCACCAAAGATTTTGAACCGGCGTGGTGACCACAATCTCCTTCGTGGATCTCACGCAAAATTTCACGGCCTTCCTCAGGAGACACACAGCGTTGAAACGCCCCTGTCACACTGCAATGATGTAACTCTCCATTGATAATAGTCATGGACTTGGACCGCCGGGTTATCTGCCTGGCCAAAGTTTCATCCTTTGGTAACTCGCCCCGGTTCATATACGCCAGATATGGAACCGTCCAATCCGGGATAACATGAAGAGCTGCCACCAACTGAGCTTCCGGATCAGGAACGGCCAAATCCTCTTCAGCAGGGAGCTTGATGGACGGATTATGCAGAACATCCAGGAAGACATTAGGTGGAACCGGTTTAAGTTGGGAACCCAGGCGGCTTAAAGCGTCCGCCGCTTCATTCTTCCGCCGGTCCACATGATCCACCTGATAACCTTTAAAGTGACCTGCAACAATATCCACCTCACGACGATATGCTGCCATGAGTGGGTCCTTGGAATCCCAAGTGCCGGACACTTGTTGAGCCACCAGATCCGAGTCACCAAAGCACTTAACTCGGCTTAGGTTCATCTCCTTAGCCATCCGAAGACGACCATGGAGTAAAGCCTCATATTCAGCTGCATTGTTAGTGCAAGGGAACATTAAACGGAGAACATAACAAAACTTATCACCTCATGGGGAAGTTAATACGACTCAGCCCCCGGGCCCTCCAATTGCCTGGACCCATCAAAATGAATAGTCCAATAAGTATGATCCGGCTTCTCTTCTGGCGCTTGTAATTCTGTCCAATCATTGATGAAATCCACAAGTGCCTGAGATTTGATCGCCGTTCGGGGTATGTATTTCAACCCGTGAGGCCCGAGCTCTATAGCCCACTTAGCAATCCGGCCAGTTGCTTCCCTGTTCTGGATTATATCTCCCAACGGAGCAGAGCTGACCACCATGATGGGATGTCCTTGGAAATACTGCTTAAGCTTCCGGCTTGCCATAAAAACCCCATACACCATTTTTTGCCAATGCGGGTACCTCTGCTTGGACTCAATAAGTACCTCACTGATATAGTAAACCGGCCGTTGAACCGGATATTCCTTTCCCGCCTCCTTGCACTCCACCACAATAGCCACACTAACAGCTCGAGCATTAGCTACCACATATAGCAACAATGGTTCTTTGTCAATCGGAGCAGCGAGAATCGGCGGATTAGCTAGTTGCCGCTTTAAGTCTTCAAATGCTTCATTGGCGGCGTCACTCCAGACGAAGTTATCCGTTTTCTTCAGCATCTGATACAAAGGGATGGCCTTCTCGCCAAGGCGACTGACAAACCGGCTCAACGCGGCAATCCGACCTGCCATGCGTTGAACATCATTGATACACTTCGGTTAAGCCAAGGAGGTGATGGCTTTGATCTTTTCCGGATTAGCTTCAATGCCCCTGTTAGACACCAAAAAGCCCAAGAGCTTGCCTGCAGGTACACCAAAGACACACTTGGCCAGATTAAGCATCATTTTATAAACCCGCAGGTTATCAAAGGTTTCCTTCGAGTCATCAATCAATGTCTCCTTCTTCCTTGATTTTACCACAATATCATCCACATAGGCGTGAACATTGCGGCCGATCTGTTTATGAAGACAATTCTGCACACACCGTTGATAAGTCGCCTGGGCACTCTTGAGCCCAAAGGGCATGGACACATAGCAGAAGGCTCCAAAGGGAGTTATGAAGGCTGTCTTCTCCTGGTCCTTAACTGCCATTTTGATCTGATGATAACCAGAATATGCATCCAAAAAACTTAAATGCTCACAACCTGCCGTAGCATCAATAATTTGATCAATACGGGGGGGGGGGGGGGCAAAAGGATCTGCTGGACAAGCTTTGTTGAGATCTGTGTAGTCCAGACACATACGCCAAGTGCCGTTCTTTTTAAGGACCAGCACCGGATTAGCCAACCACTCAGGATGTAATACTTCAACGATAAATCTAGCTCCCAAGAGCCTGGCTACTTCTTCTCCAATAGCCTTGCGTCTTTCTTCATCGAACCGGCGGAGAAACTTCTTGACCGGTTTATACTTGGGATCAACATTGAGAGTGTGCTCAGCGAGTTCTCTCGGTACACCTGGCATGTCAGAAGGCTTCCATGCAAAGATGTCCCGATTCTCACGGATGAACTCGATGAGCACGCTTTCCTATTTCGGATCCAAGTTAGCGCTGATGCTAAACTGCTTGGACGAATCGCCAGGCACGAAGTCCACAAGCTTAGTCTCATCAGCCGATTTAAACTTCAGGGCCGGATCATGCTCTGTAGTTGGTTTCTTCAACAAAGTCATATCTGCGGGATCAACATTGTCCTTATAAAACTTCAACTCTTCTGTTGCACAAACCGACTCAGCATAAGCTGCATCACCTTCTTCACACTCCAGAGCAATCTTGCGGCTCCCATGCATGGTTATAGTTCCCTTGTGACCTGGCATCTTGAGCTGCAGATAGAAATAACAAGGCCGTGCCATAAACTTAGCATAAGCTGGCCGTCCAAATAGGGCATGATACGGGCTTTTGATTTTCACCACTTCAAAGGTCAAAGTTTCTGATCTTGAGTCATGCTCATCTCCAAAAGCCACCTCCAGAGCTATCTTACCAATAGGATACGCCGATTTACCAGGCACCACACCATGGAACACCGTGTTGGACGGTTTAAGATTTTTATCTGTTAACCCCATGTGACGGAAAGTTTCATGATAAAGGATATTGATACTACTCCCTCCATCCATGAGTACCTTAGTGAACTTATAACCTCCCACCTGAGGTGCCACCACCAGAGCCAGATGACCCAGATTGTCAACCCGGGGTGGATGATCTTCTCTACTCCACACAATCAGCTGCTCGGACCAGCGCAAATAACGGGGCACCGCCGGTTCAACAACATTCACCACCCTTTTATGAAGCTTCTGATCGCGCTTGTCCAAGCTAGTGGTGAAGACATGATACTGTCCACCATTCAACTGCTTCGGGTTGCTCTGGTAACCCGATTGCTGCTGCTGCTGCTGCTGAATTCCCTGATTATTATAGCCACCTTGGTTACCCTGATTACTTTGATTGTTATGTCCACCCTGATTGCCGTGGAAGCCTGAACCGGAATTTCCTCCGCCATAACCCGGCCCATGAGACCCGGGGCCCGAACCGCCTCCTGGTCCATGATCATACCGGAAAGAATCAGAATTTTTGAACTCTTGCATGATGTAACAATCTTTCCAGAGGTGCGTGGACGGGTCCTCCTTCGTCCCATGCTTTGGACAGGGCTGGTTCAACAGATAAGACAAACGGTCCGGATTAGGACTGGGCCTTCCACCGTGCTGGGGTGGTTTACCCTTACGCCGCTGGCCCTTCTCATGTGTATTAGTGTTAGCCACAAAGTCTAAACCGTGGTCCGCTTTACGCTTGCCGCCGTTTCCATGACCCGCCGGGTTGTGGTGCTGCCCTTTGGCGTTGCCGCTCTTCTTTCCCTTCCCTGTCTTATCATCGTCAGACTCGGGATCCTTGGTACTATCAGAGTCGGCATACTTCACCAGTGCAGCCATGAGAGTTCCCATGTCATTACAATGACGTTTGAGCCGTCCCAACTTCAACTTCAGGGGTTCAAACCGGCAATTGCCTTCCAATGTTAAAACCGCGGTGTCAGCGTTGATGCGGTCTGATGAATGCAAAATCTCCGAAACCCGGCGCACCCAATGGGTTGTTGACTCTCCTTCCTCCTGGACACAGGCAGCTAAGTCCACAATCGACATGGGCTGCTTGCATGTATCCTTGAAATTCTGAATAAACCGGGCTCTCAACTCGACCCATGACCTGATAGAATTAGCCGGTAAGCTCTTTAGCCAAGTGCGGGCCGTCCCTTCTAGCATCATGGTGAAATATTTTGCACATGCCGCATCATCCACATCCAGCATCTCCATGGCCATCTCATAGCTTTCGACCCATGTTTTAGGGGATAAATCGGTGGTGTAATTTGGCACCTTGCGCGGGCCCTTGAAATCCTTGGGCAGGCACACATTGCGCAATGCTCGGACAAGACATGACACTCCCAAAGAACTAGAGGTAACTCCTGGTTCCACCGATGTGGTTGGATGAACCGGAGTAAGCTGACGGGCTTCATGCTGCGCCGCTAACTCGGCCTCTCTGCGTGCCCGAGCCCGGTCCACCACCTCTTGAGCATCACTAGCACCACTGGCCGGGTTATTGCCATGGGGCGGATCACGGTTCCGCGCATTGCTTGACACTGCCGGTTCATCCATACGCCTACTGTAACTCCGGCTTGGACGGGGAGTGGAATGAATCCGATCGCGACTATATGAATAAGCCTCCTGTTGAACCAAGGCTGTCTGAAGAAGCTCCTTAACCCGACGCGTCTCGACCGCCGCCGGAGAATCGCCTTCGATCGGGATGGCCGCCAGCCGTGAAGCGGCGGCGGCAATGTTGTCCATCAGGTTAGAGTAATGACCCGGCGACGTGGGGACATGCGGTGTTACAATGTTGTTCTGACGAGGCGGATCCGCCAAACGTGGCTGAACCGGCGCCCCTGCTCCAGGTGCCTCTGCCCGGTTTACCACCGGTGGGTCACTGGTCCCTGCTCCTGGGGTGTTAAAGAGATTTCTAGCGTCATAAACCGGTGGCAGGCGAGATCGGTGCCTCCTCTTCAAGACTTCGTTCGACGCACTCTGATCCAGCATAATCCGGTAAGCTTGTGCATCCAAAGCGGCCAGCTCCGCGGCTATCCTGGTATCCTCAGCTGCTAAGTCGGCTTTGGCCTGGGTGATCTGATCTTTCACTTTCGCGATTTCCGCATTGTGTGCACCCTGATCCGTCGGGTTAACCTCCGCCATCAGCGTTGCCAACGCGTCAAACAAATCAGATAGAACCTGAGCTAGCGGTCGCACAGGGCCTCCTGCCCCGGCCGCTGCCACCGCTGCCGATCCGGAAATCATCGCCGCTGCGATCGAAGAGTGGAGCGCCGGTTGCGTGCCGGCCATGAAGATCGCAACCCGGTTTGGCAGATCAAAGGGGTCCGGAATACTGTCGCCATCGGAAGAGCCCCCAATCCGGCCATCTTGTAACTGATATAACGACTCGGTCTCTCTGGTCGATGACTCGTCGCCGGAATAAACGACGGTCTCACCACCAGATTCCGATCTATCCTCAGATTCCCCTCCATGGATAACTCCCACGTAGGCACGCTTCATGACAGGCTTGACCCGGGCAGATCTCGCACGCTGAGCCGTTTCGACGAGGTCGGTGAAGATGTCCGGCTCAGGGCCTGGTTCGCCAATCTTGCCAATGAAAACGTGTAGCCACCAAAGGGGACCCGGTACCCGTACTCGATTGAGCCGGCCTCGGGGCCCCAGCCTGCATCGTCGATGTAGAGCTTGCCGCGACGACTCTTGGTCATCCGGCCCACAGTGTAACCCTTGAGTCCTTCGAAGTTGCCCTCCAAGAACTTGAAACCATCACGCGATAGCCCCACGGTGGGCGCCAACTGTCGTGGTTTTGTCACGGCAGATGTCCTAGAGAAAGGACTTAGTCGTGGAGCCATCGCTACGGGTTAGCTTAAAGGGGTTAAAGCAGACAAGGGATGCAAGAGAGTTTTATACTAGTTCAGCCCCTTACGATGAAGGTAAAAGCCTACATCTAGTTGCGATGGAATTGATGGGGTTTCGATGACCAGGGAGCGAATACGCTTTTCCTGAGTCTCGAGTTGTTGTCTGTTGTCTCTGAATCGCCGCCGGGTCGTCCCCTTATATACATGGGTTGACGCCCGTCGGTTTACAGAATCCCGAGGCCGGCTCATAATCTTGTCCGGCTCGGTCTCTTCTACTTCTATCTTACAACACAAGTTTACATATCAATGCCGGTTTATGTCTACAAGCCTTAACCCAGCTTTGGGCCCTGGGCCTTCATGAAGCGTCACCGTCTGTCTTCATGGACTTCAGATACAGATGAACTACTTATGGGGTTAACCCGGCCTCTCCTGGCCGGTTTACGCCCAGTGGTAATATCCCCAACAGCCATGGTTAGATTTTATCTTAATACTTTTCTTGTAGTTGCGGATTCTTGCGAGGGGGTTAATCATAAGTGGGAGGTTTGTTCAAGTAAGAACAACACCCAAGCACCGGTCCACCCACATATCAAATTATCAAAGTAGCAAAACCAACATGATGAACGTGACTAGATGAAATTCCCGTGTACCCTCAAGAACGCTTTGCCTATTATAAGAGACCATTTTGGCCTGTCCTTACCCAAAAAGGACCGGGATACCTTGCGGCACTTTATTTTCTGTTATCGTTACTTGCTTGTTACAAATTATCTTGCTATCAAACTACTTGTTACAGACAATTTCAGTGCTTGCAGAAAATACCTTGCTGAAAACCACTTGTCATTTCCTTCTGCTCCTTGTTGGGTTCGACACTCTTACTTATCGAAAGGACTACGATTGACCCCCTATACTTGTGGGTCATCAGTTCACCATAGAACTATGGTTCCATAGCTAGTATCTAGATGGCTTGTTCTCTCGCTTTGATCTTCAATACCATGTTCTCCTCGATCTTCTTGGAGTTCTATCTGATGTAATCTTTTTTGCGGTGTGTTTGCTGGGATCCGATGAATTGTGGGTTTATGATCTGAATATTCATGAGAAGTAATTGAGTATTTTCAGAACTTTATTATGCATGATTTTTGCAGCTTTGTATTTCTCTCCGATCTATTCGTTTGGTTTGGCCAACTAGATTGATTTATCTTCAGCGGGAGAGGTGCTTTATGACGGGTTCAATCTTGCGGTGCTTTATATCCCAGTAAAAGAAGGGGACAAGACACATATTTGTGTTGTTGCCATTAAGTGTAAAATGACGGGGTTTATTCATATTGATTGGGTTTACTTTTTCTACATCATGTCATCTTGCTTAAGGTATTACTCCTTTTTTCATGAACTCAATACCATAGATGCATGATGGATAGTAGTCGATTGGTATAGTAGTAGTAGTAGATGCAGGTAGGAGTCAGTCTACTTGTCTTGGTAGTGATGCCTATATACATAATCATCTCCTTGGATATTGTAATAACTATGCGCTTTTCTATCAATTTCCCAACAGTAATTTGTTCACGCACTGTATGCTATGTATTCAAGAGAGAAGCCTCTAATGAAAACTATGGCCCATGGGTCTACTTTCATCATATTATAAAATCCAAAATACATTTTCTGTAATTTTATTTATTTTACTTGATTTTGCAATTTATCCGTCTACCTGTACAACATTTGATCCTTGCAAGTAACGAGTTCAAGGGGATTGACAACCCTCTTGCCCGCGTTGGGTGCAAGCATTTTCTTTTGTGTGTGCAGGTGCTGTTCGCAAGGCTTTGTGTGACGCTCCTATTAGTTCTATAAACCTTGGTTCTCACTGAAGGATATACTTATCTCTCTTGTACTGCATCTCCCCTCGTCTTTCGGGAAAAATCCCAACGCCACAAGTACCAAGAAGAATTTCTGGCACCGTTTCCGGGGAGACATCATCAAAACCTACCAACTACCTATACACAAACTATCATCTACTTGATCTACTTTTTATTTGCCTTTGCCTCTCGTTTTATCTCCCCTACTTTCATAAAAATACAAAAACACAAAAAATATTTGCCATCTAGTTTGCTCGTTTGCTTGCTTGAAGTTGCTACCATGTCTCAGTTTGTTATCGCCAAGGGTGGGAGTGAGGATAGTAAAACTACTAAGATGGAAATTCCTGTAAATTTGGATACTAAAACTTTTGTGACGGGAGTGGGAATATAATAGGAAAAAGAGTTATTCCATAATACTTCACTTGCACGGGAACATTGGTGTGTGATGGTATTCCTATTCTTAAAAGAACCAATAGTTATGCCTAAGCTATTTTTGCACTCATTATTAAACTTGAAAGAAGATTCATGTGTACCCGTCCTACTTTGCAAAGATTGTTCTTTGAGCTACCTCTCATAAACAATCCTAAGTCTAAAAAGATAACCACTCTTATTCTCATGAATGAATTTGACTATATAGTGCAAGAAGCTAGTGAAATCTTTGATTTTTATAATGTGAATTATGAATGTCCTATGATAGTTGAAATTTTATATGATAGAAATTTTATGTGGACATATATGCCTCATGATCATCATGCTTTTGAGGAAAATGCTAAAAAGAAAGTTCCCCCTTTACATTTAATCCAACAAGCATTTCATGGTATTAATCATCAATATTCTTGGATTGTAAAAAGGAATCAAAAAGGTTTTGAATAAGATTGTCTTGAAAATGCTAAAATCCTAATAGATGATAAATTCACCATTACTTATGAAAAATCCCTTGATGACCATATCTCCCAAGATGTTAAAACCGATGATGTGTCAATTACTAAGGATAGCCTGTTCCACCATTTGAGTTCTCCTAATAGAAAGGCTATGTATGAGAAAAGGGAGCTAGTGAGAAGCGTTTAGGATGATTCTATGTATCAGGAGATTATGAAAGCTAAAGATGACAATACTTGAAACAATGACTTACACCTAGCTAGGGGCGTAAAACAATAACACTTGTTGGGAGGCAACCCGATAGTTATCTTATTTTCCCCTTTTTTGTCTTAGAGTGTTTACAAAATTATGCTACAATTATGATTGTGTTTTATGTTTTAATTAGTGTATGTGCCAAGTAAATCCTTTGGGATGATTTGGTTGATAGTTGACTTGATTCTGTGAAAAACAGAATATTTTGCGCCTACTACTGAAATTTTCATAATTCACTGGAACGTGATAAAATTCTGATTTTTTACACATGACTTATATACAAATTGCACATGTATTATTAATGTTTCGGATTTTTTGGAGCTACGTAAGTATAGTGTTTGTTCAGATCATTACAAATTGTTCTGTTTAGATAGATTCTGTTTTCGTTGCATAGTTTTCTTGTTTTAATGATGCTATGGATTATAGCAGGGTTATAAGTCATGGATAAGTTATAATACAGTAGGTATTATGCAATAATAAATATGAATGGGTTCATAATAGTACCTAAAGTTTATGATTTTCTTATTATACCAACGGATCTCACGATGTTTCTGTTGAGTTTTGTGTGCTGAAGTTTTCAAGTTTTGGGTGAGATAAGGATGGATGAAGGAATAAGGAGACTCAAGCATCTAAGCTTGGGGATGCCCCGGATGGCATCCCCTCTTTTGTCTACAATCCACTGGTATACTACTTAGAGCTATATTTTCATTCATCACATGATATGCGTTTTGCTTGGAGCGTCTGTATTATAGTAGTCTTTGCTTTGTTTACTTTTTAGTTTGCCACAATCATCGTTTTCCACACACACATTTTGAGAGGAATAGACATTTATTCACGGTTTGTTAGAATACTCTATGCGCTTCACTTATATCTTTTGAGCTAGGCAGTTGCTCTAGTGCTTCACTTATATCTTTTAGAGCATGGCGGTGGTTATATTTTAATGGTTGCACTCTCATGCTTCACTTATATCTTTTTGATAGTCTACTAAATAGTAATGGCAATATGCACATGTTATGAAATTGGTCCTGATATGATAGGTATTCAAGAGGGATATAATAAAAACTTTCATGTAGATCACTGAATATGATAAGTTTGAATCCTTGCAATAGTTTTGCGATATTAAGATGGTAATATGTGGGAGTACTAGTGAATGATTGTGGTTTATTAAGAATATTGGTGTTAAGGTTTTTTGATTCCCGAAGCATGCACGTATAGTCTCCCGTTATGCGATGAAGTTGGAGCATGATTTATTATTGAGTGTCTACCTTATGAGTGGCGGTCAGGGACGAGTGATGGTATTTTCCTACCTATATATCCCCCTAGGGGCATGCGAGTAGTACTTTGCTTCGAGGGCTAATAAAATTATACAATAAGTATGTGATTTCTTTATGACTAATGTGAGTCCATGGATTATACGCACTCTTACCTTTCCGCCATTTACTAGCCTCTTCGGTACTATGCATTGCCCTTTCTCACCTCGAGAGGTTGTGCAAACTTCACTGGTGCATCCAAACCCCATGATATGTGTCATGGAATAATACGGCCACCTATGGGACCATCGACCCCTTGTGGTTCGGCACAGGGGAAGAGCACATTGCACGAAGAGCGGAGAGTGTAGAGCAGCACGACTGTGATCACACGAGCAGTTTTTACCCAGGTTCGGGCCGCCGTGAGGCGTAAAACCCTACTCCTACTTTGGTGGATTGATGAATGGACCGTGGTGGAGACACATCGCTCTAGCCGGCCAAGGTTGCCTTGGGACGAGAGCTGCTAAGCGCGTATGAGTGTACAAGGGTCCAAATCCTTTCTAAGGTTGCCACGGCTGTCCTTTTATAGGTCAAGGGGTCACCACAATGGCAAATCAATCATTACGTACTGATTAGATAGCAAACAGTGTTATCATACCTAACTCTAAAGACAGGACAAGGCACATTAAATGCATCGCTTAGTGTCACATCGTGGGTGTAGCCCGGCAAGCCCTGTCGAGCCATTCAGCCGCCTTCTCGCGTGCCTGCTTGACACGTCCCTGGACGGGTGTCATTTGGAGGTGATTTCCTTCAGAAATGGCTGCCACGTGCCAAATAATAGATACTTAATCACTTGGGGGCTTCTACTTCTTGAGCTTGCGTTGGTTTTTCCCTTGAAGAGGAAAGGGTGATGCAACAAAGCAGAGATAAGTATTTCCCTCGGTTAGAGAACCAAGGTATCAATCCAGTAGAAGACAACGCACAAATCACCAATACATGCACAAACAATCAAACACTTGCACCCGACGCGTTAAAGGCGTTGTCGATCCCTTCACGGTCACTTGCAAAAGTGAGATATGATAGAGATAGATAAAACTAAACAAAAGATAAAGTAAAATATTTTTGGGTTTTTTTGGTTTATAGATCGGAAAGTAAAAGGTTGAAAAGTAGTAGATTGTAAACTTATATGATGGAAAATAGACCCGGGGGCCATAGGTTTCACTACAGGCTTCTCTCAAGATAGCAAATAATATGGTGGGTGAACAAATTACTGTCGAGTAATTGATAGAAAAGCGCAAAGTTATGACGATATCCAAGCCAATGATTATGAAATATAGGCATCACGTCCCTGTCAAGTAGACCGACTCCTTCCTGCATCTACTATTATTACTCCACACATCGACCGACTCCTGCCTGCATCTAGAGTATTAAGTTCATAAATAACAGAGTAACGCTTTAAGTAAGATGACATGATGTAGAGGAATAAACTCAAGCAATATGATGTAAAACCCATCTTTTTATCGTCGATGGCAACGATACAATACGTGCCTCGCTGCCCCTACTGTCACTGGGAGAGGACACCGCAAGATTGAACCCAGAGCTAAGCACTTCTCCCATTGCAAGAAAAACCAATCTAGTTGGCCAAACCAAACTGATAGTTCGAAGAGAATTACAAAGATATCAAATCATGCATAAAAGAATTCAGAGAAGATTCAAATAATATTCATAGATAAGCTGATCATAAATCCACAATTCATCGGATCTCGACAAACACACCACAAAAGAAGATTACATCGGATAGATCTCCAAGAACATCGAGGAGAACATGGTATTGAGAATCAAAGAGAGAGAAGAAGCCATCTAGCTACTAGCTATGGACCCGTAGGCCTGTGGTAAACTACTCACGCTTCACCGGAATGGCAATAGAGTTGATGTAGAAGCACTTCATACTCGAATCCCCCTCCAGCAGGATACCGGAAATGGCCCCAAGATGGGATCTCACGGGAACAGAAGGTTGCAGCGGTGGAAAAGTGTTTTCGTGGATGCTTCTGGTGGTTTGGGAATATATGTGAATATATAGGAGGAAGATCTAGGTCAGGGGGTTACCGAGGGGCCCATAAGGTAGGGGGCACGCCCTACCCCCTAGGCGCGCCCTCCACTCTTGTGGCCGCCTCGTGGCTCTTCTGACTTGCACTCCAAGTCTCCTGCGTATCTTCTGGTCCAAGAAAAATCATCGCAAATGTTTTATTCCGTTTGGACTCCGTTTGGTATTCCTTTTCTGCAAAGCTCAAAAAGAAGGAAAAAACAGAAACTGGCACTGGGCTCTAGGTTAATAAGTTAGTCCCAAAAATAATATAAAATATCATATTAATGCATATGAAACATCCAAAACAAATAATATAATAGCATGGAACAATAAAAAATTATAGATACGTTGGAGACATATCAAGCATCCCCAAGCTTAATTCCTGCTCGTCCTCGAGTAGGTAAATAATAAAAATAGAATTTTTGATGCGGAATGCTACTTAACATATTTATCCATGTAATTTTTCTTTATTGTGGCATGAATGTTCAGATCCATAAGATTCAAAACAAAAGTTTAATATTGACATAAAAACAATAATACTTCAAGCATACTAACAAGGCAATTATGTCTTCTCAAAATAACCTGGCCAAAGAAGCTTATCCCTATAAAATCATATAATCTGGCTATGCTCCATCTTCATCACACAAAATATTCAAATCATGCACAACCCCGATGTCAAGCCAAGAAATTGCTTCATACTTTTGATGTTCTCAAACCTTTTCAACTTTCACGCAATACATGAGAGTGAGCCATGGACATAGCACTATAGGTGGAATAAAATATGGTGGTTGTGGAGAAGACAAAAAGAAGGAGATAGTCTCACATTAACTAGGCGTATCAACGGGCTATGGAGATGCCCATCAATAGATATCAATGTGAGTGAGTAGGGATTGCCATGCAACGGATGCACTAGAGCTATAAGTTTATGAAAGCTCACTAAGTGGGTGTGCATCCAACTTGCTTGCTCATGAATACCAAGGGCAATTTGAGGAAGGCCATCGTTGGAATATACAAGCCAAGTTCTATAATGAAAAATTCCCACTAGTATATGAATGTGACAAAATAAGAGATTCTCTATCATGAAGATCATGGTGCTACTTTGAAGCACACATGTGGAAAAAGGATAGTAACATTGCCCCTTCTCTCTTTTTCTCTCTTTTTTTGTTTGGCTTCTTTGGCCTCCCTTTTATATATTTTTCTCACATGGGACAATTCTCTAATAATGAAGATCATCACACTTTTATTTTCTTACATGTCAAAAATTACAACTCTATACTTAGAACAAAATATGACTCTATATGAATGCCTTCGGCGGTGTACCGGGATGTGCAATGACTCAAGAGTGACATGTATGAAAGAATTATGAAAGGCGGCTTTGCCACAAATACGATGTCAACTACATGATCATATAAAGCAATATGACAATGATGGAATGTGTCACTGTCAGATTACAGGTTCTGGCAAACCCTTGAGGTTCGAACTCTGGGGTGCGCACGAAGATCTCTCCCTAGCTCGCTCTCGCAACGATCTCAAGGCCTAGCTCGCCGAACCCAAGGAACAAGAGACACGAGAGTTTATACTGGTTTGGTCCACCGTTGTGGTGTAATACCCTACTCCAGTGTGGTGTGGTGGATTTCCTTGTGGGCTGAGGATGAACTAGTACAGTGGATGAACAACCTCCTGAGGAGAGGTGTTCTTGAGCTCAATGAGCTGGTGAGATGGCCTTGGTGGAGTGGATCCGATCCAAGATGAGCTGATCCCTATCTACGGTGGTGCCAAGTCCTATTTATAGAGGCCCGGGTCCTCTTCCCAAATGTTAGGCGGGAAGGGATCCCACAACGACCAATTTTGAAGGGAGACAACTAGTACAAGCTAACCTGACAAAAGGTGGTCTTCGCCTGCCAAAGGTTCTAGTGGTGATGCCGCCGTGGGCTCCGCGGTGACCTCCGTCCTACTAGTCTTGGTCATGTTGCACCGACATGGAAACCTTTGCCTGATGCCTTGGGACTCCTCGCCTGCACTTGCCCCTTTAGCACCAAAGAGGAAACATGTACTCTGCGCCCGCTGGTGCCCGCCTGGCTTTGGTCGTCATGGCTCACGTCATGCGGACCTCGCGACGTGCCCCTTGCATAGATATCTCTGCTCCTCGGGAGCCAGCCTAGTGAGGCCGCCCCCAGGAGGTCTTGGTGTCGTCCGCCTCGCGAGGATCTTGAGTGGTTGCTGCCGAAGGTGGGCCGTACCAGGCCGTCAGTGGAGCCACGCCCTGGGCCGCAGGCAGGCAAGTCTGGATACCCCCATTCCTAGGACGCCGACAGTAGCCCCCGGGCCCAAGGCGAGCTCGGACTTGGCTTCGAGGCGAAGCGAAAGGGCAAGTGCGGAGCACCGCGGGCCCCAACCGCCTGCGGCCTTGATTGACACATGGCGATTGACAAGACGTGGGCGTCTCCGCTTCCCCACGCTGCCTCGGCAACCGTCCGACTTGGCGAGTCCCTGCTGCATGCAGAAGAGAAACCATCATTACCTGCGATCGTGGAGGCCAGCGGTTGGCCTCCTTCTGGCTATAAATGAGGAGAGGGGCGGAGCCTCCGTTGCTCATCTCTTCGTCCATTCCGCCTGCTTCTTCTTCTCTTTTCTTCACCGCCTTGCAGCGACACTCATGGCGCCGATACGGAGGTTCTCCGTCGCTGAGAAGGGAAAAAAACCGCGAAGAGCTTGGGCCACTCCCACTGAAGAAGAGGCTGGCCCGCTCTCACGACGTTGTCGTGAGGCCGGAGGTGATGAGGCCTTGGTATGAGCGGCCTCCCCCCGGCTACCCGCTGCCCTTGTATGCTCAGGCAGAAGCTCCGGAGGAGGAGGCAGCGACCGGAGCCGCTCGCGCCACGGCCGTGGTGGCCGTGCCGTGGCGGTGCGCGCCGCCGCCCCGCGAACCCCCGCTGAGGGCTCCTCGCACGAACTCGTGGTGTGGGCGGTGATGCCACGCGCGCGTGGATCCGATTCCCGCAGTTCTTCGCTGAAGAGATGCCGCCGACGGGGCCACTCACGCTGTGGCTCTAGCACGCCGAGTGCGTCACCCCGGCGACGGGAGCAGAGGTCGAGGTCGTCTCCCCAGGCAAGATCTTCATGACCCACGGATGGGGTAAGGTCGCCCACGTCTACCGCGTGGAGTGGGCCCTCGCCATCCACTTCGAGTACGACGACGCCTCCACACTGTTTTTCAAGGTCTTCGATGAGGAAGGTCACCGACTGGAATGCTGTCCTGGAGGGGGTTGCTAGGACAGAGTGGCGGCTGGTGCTAGGCCCGCTCTTGGCCCTGCCGACGGCTCCTCCGATAGCAGTGATGGCGCTTGGGAGTCCAGTGACTCTCCCGAGCCCTACGAGACTCCGGAGACGAGCGAAGACAGCTACGTGCCCGGGGCGCGGCAGCGGCGTCCGCCCGCCGCCGCCGTTGATCTGGATGGGATTAGCGTCGGTCTCCCGTGGCCCACTGTCGATGATGGCGTCGGTGGCGATGCCTGTAGATATAGCTCCTGGATGCCTTCTTCTTTTGTTCCCTGCAAGGAGTCGAGGTGAACCCCATGGGGGTGTGTAAAGGATTTGTAGTGCTTTCGCATCAAATGTATGGCAGCTTTATTCCTATTATGAAATTCGCGGCCGCATGTCTTGCTTCAGCATTGTTCCCCCTTTTCACCCTCGCGGTAGCTTGGCGCTCTACACCGACATGCCCCAGTCCCCAGGCAGGCTTCATCCGTCGCTGGTATGCCAGGTCGCGATGCCGTAGTCAAGGCTAGGAGGTGAGCGGCCCAATGTACGGTAAGAGCTCCCGAGGCGCGATGCTCGAGAGGTCCCCCTTGGCGTGCAAGCAACTTCCTAAAGGTGGAAAAGGGAAGCGATATTGCTGGAGCAAGGATGCCAGAGCCGGTAATCCTAAGTCTCGTGCAGGCCCGACTTGGATGCGTGACTTATCTTATCAAGCCTGAGGCGGTTTCCGTGTGCAGTGCCTGATTCGTGCATTAGCGGTTGTGGGACGACTGAGTTAGGCTCGTGCTGGCCTCCCTCCCTTCTTCACGCTCTCCTAGGCGCTCTACGTCCTCGGGTCCTGACCCTCGAGTGAGCTCAGCCGCCGCTAGGATGCCAGGTCGCGATACCGTGGTCAAGGCCAGGGGGAGGGCTGGAGAGTCAGTAGGAGCTTCTGAGACGCGATGCTCAGGAGCCCCCCTTTAACGCGCAAGCAGATTGGAGAAGGGCTTGGAGAAGCTGGAGATGCTGAGCTGGAGCAGCTGGCGCAGGCGTAGGCCACGGAGCGCGGCCGCTTGAAGAAGCTGGAGAAGGAGGTGGAGGTGGAGAGGGCCCAGCTGGAGATTAAGGAGAATGTTCTTGCCGAGGATCGCGAGGCCTTCAAGTCTCTTGAGGTGAGGTCCCGCGAGGCGCTGCGAGGACTCTACGAGAAGGGCTTGGAGAATCCTTTGGTGACTGATGACGACGGCCCCGCCCAACTACTTCCTCAGCTCGTCAAGGCACTCGAGGACGTCGTTGACGGAATCGGCCCCATGGTGGAGGGGGAAGCGCGCGCCCTTTCCTCTTCGGCCCTGACGCGCGTCCTTAGCCACCTTCACCTTCGCGACCCCAATGCCGACCTTGGTGTCCTGCTCGAGCCTGTGGATGAGGGGCGCTGCAAAGCTGCTGCCGAAGCCGTGAAGGGCCAGGTGGAGGCCTTGTTGAAGAAGTTCCTTGCCGTCGACCCCGCGCCTCCGGCTGATGGCGTCACCGATCCCTCGACCAGGGCCGACGACACGGATGACGGCAACGCTGCCGACGAGCTGGCGCTTCCTGACGACGGCACCCAAGGCTGAAGAGGAGGCTCGCTGGTGAACGATGGTGCTCCTTCCTGCTTTTACTTTCCTACGAACTTTCCTGCGACATGTGACGTGCCTCGTGGAGGCGTTAAAACTTCTGTTTGGTTTTTAAGGAACGCTAAGTTCTGTAATATCTTGTTAAGATTCCGCGACCTCCTTCCCGTTCGCTTGATGTGCTACATCGGCAGGGCCCGACCCCGTGCATACCTTAGCTGCCGTTGGACCGTCCGGATCACCAGGACGGGACCAAGGGGTGAGGGGCTATGTGGCTAGCTAGGCTCCTGAGTCGCGATGCTCAGGAGTCCCCCTTGACGCGCAAACGTCCTGCGAGGAGGAGATGCGAAAGTAGGCCTTAGTGTTCTACGTCGGCAGAGCCCGACCCCACGCATACCTCAGCCATCGTTGGACCATCCGGATCACCAGGATGGTACCAAGGGGTGAGGGGATACATGGACAGTTAGGCTCCTGAGTCGCGATGCTCAGGAGTCCCCCTTGACACGCAAACGGACCTTCATACCTATCCTCGCCGAGGTCCTGCTCGGGAGGGGCGCGCGACGACCAGGTCCGAGGGACCTGGCAGGGCGGCGTACGCTAGGCGTGACCTGAGCGTAGCCCCCGTGCCCAGCCCCCTCGCGTGACTCTCCCGAGGGGAAAGTGTTGCGGTGAGGCTGGACACTGAGCCGGGTGGCTCCGTGAGGTTGATGCGGCCACGAGGCCGCCCTCAGTTGTTTATCACCAGCGCGGAGCATAGCGCTTCCGCACTTGCATGGGCATAGCCGCTCCTCGACCGTGTCGACTACCAGCCCAGAGCATGGTGCTTCCACTGGTGCGTGGGTGAGGGCTCCCTCTGAGTGGAGCCCCCGGGGCGTGTACAGCCCCGCCCTGACACGTGGCTTGCACGGCAGGGCTAGACAAGGTGTGTCTGGGAACTCATGAGCCAGTGTGGGACTCACGAGGCCCTACCTCAAGGCGGGTTGTGCCTGGTCTTGATTCTCGATAGCTGCGGCGGCCCTGCGAGATGGTTAGGCAACCTGCACCGGGCGAATCTCCTGAGGCGATCACATGAGAAGGCCAAACACCAACGACCCCAGGAGGTGACGTGAACGGGGCCGGCCCGCCAGACAAAGCTCAGTCATTGGGTTTATCGACACTACAGGGATGGACCCGAGCACAGGCGCCGTGCCTAGTCTTCTCATGCGAAAAATTCTAAAGAAAGACAACCGGCGTGCGGCTCCCGCGATGGCGAGGCACCGGGTCGCGCACCCTGGATTGTCCGTCCGCGATTAGCTCATGCGAGAACAAAGCACCAAGGGCCATGGGAGGTGACGTACATGGGAGCGGGCCTGTGAGCCAGAGCTCGATCTCTTGGGTTTGGCGACGCTGCAGGGACGGCCCCGAGCACAGACATCGTGCCAGTCCTTAATCATGAGGCGGTCGTGGGCGGGCTTGCAAGGGCGTGCAACGTTCATGGTATCGAAGTACCGGACAGGCAGGTGATAATCATAAGGCAATTCATACAAGAGGGCAAGCTTGATCAGATAGATGCAAGAATGATACATGCCACTGGGACGGACCCGAGCGGCCTGGGGATGATGCAGCCCGGGAGGCGCTCCCAACAGAGTAGGCTAAAGATGCAAAAGGATACATGCCACAGGGACATGCCCACGCGACTTGGGGATAATGCTGCCTGAAGGGCGCCCCCAACAGAATGAACTGGAAAGAGTCACCCAGTACCGTAGCTGGAGCGGTGTTGGAGTAGCTGAAGGCGCGGGCCGGAGAAGTTGCTCCTCACGAGCCACCAGGGTCCTGAGCCTCAGGAGGCTCCTGAAGAACTATCACGATCTCCGCCAGGACATCGTGATGTCTGGCCTCCTGAGCTGCCAGAATGCTCCGCATGTGGCGCTGGAAGGTGACAGCCGTGTTCGGTAGGCCTAATGGCATGCGAACATAGCTGTGAGGTGGACCCTCGCACAGTCCAACGCGCAAAGGCCAGAAACGTCCCTGAGATGCAGCCCTGCTGAGCCCTGGAATGTCGACGCAGACGCATAGCCCGCCGTCCTTGCCAGGATGGGGAGCTGCACTGGGCGGTGGACGATGGTCGCCACATATGGTCCTTGCCTCTTGAAGCTCCTAGATCACCTTGGTGATGAACTCCTGAGCACTAGGCGCTCCATGCCTCGTGCCCTCTTGAGGGAAACGTGCAGCTAAGCACGCCTCCACATGGTGCCCGAGCACCTCCCTCGTGACGTTGTCTAGGTCTGAGGCCCTCCAGAAGAGAGCCCCCGAGCCCAGCCTGAGGAGGGCGCCGGACGCGCCTTCCTATGCGAGGGAAGGAGGCACCCCAGCTATGGGCACAGATCCTGAGGTGGCGCCACTGGAAACACTGCCTTACTGAGGCCCTTGGCGGAGTAGCTGCGTCTTCTTCTTGGGGATGGCCTCAGGAGGGTACAGGGTGCCTTCGTTGTCGGGGTCTTCGGCCGCTGCAGCTTGGTAAGCTCGCTTGAGGGAGCACACCGCGTCCTTTTCTTCACAGGGGACCGTGATGATGCCGCCGCTTCCTGGCATCTTGAGGACGTTGTAGCCGTGGTGGGTCACTGCCATAAACTTGGCCAAGGCTGGATATCCAAGGATGGTGTTGTACGGCAGGCGGATGTGGGCGATGTCGAAGTCGATGAGCTCGGTGCGGTAGTTGTCATGCTGGCCGAAGGTGACAGGGAGGCGGACCTGCCCTATCGGGGTGGTGGAGCCGTTGGTCACTCCTGAGAAAGGCTTGGTAGGCTGTAGCTGATCGTATGGCACGTGGAGGCTGTCGAACGTCTTGACGGACAGGACATTGAGCCCTGCGCCGCCGTCGATGAGGGTCTTGGTGACTTGAACGTTGCTGATGACGGGTGAGCAGAGCATCGGGAGGGCGCTGGCGGTTGCCGCGCACTTGAGCTGGTCTGACGAGCTGAAGGTGATGGCGCACTTGGACCACCTGAGCGGGCACGTGGCCTCAAGCCTGGGAAGGGCTACGTTCACCTCGCGAGCAAACTGCTTGACGATACGCTGATAGGCTGGGGC
This sequence comes from Triticum aestivum, assembly GCF_018294505.1. NCBI lineage: Eukaryota > Viridiplantae > Streptophyta > Magnoliopsida > Poales > Poaceae > Triticum > Triticum aestivum. The sequence goes on along the minus strand of NC_057796.1, from coordinate 323,138,831 downwards.
CTAATCACCACCCAAGATACAGGCCGGTCATGCCACTCCTGGCGGGTGCCGCGGTCATCCCAGCGTCCTCCACTTCGTCCTCCTCCCCGGCCATAGCCTCGGTCGTTGCGCTCAGGGCGCCAACCGAAACACCCATCTCGGATGGCCCTGAGCTCCTGACAGTCGCTAGTGTTGTGGCTGTGAATGATGACCCACAAGTATAGGGGATCTATCATAGTCCTTTCGATAAGTAAGAGTGTCGAACCCAACGAGGAGCAGAAGGAAATGATAAGCGGTTTTCAGCAAGGTATTCTCTGCAAGCACTGAAATTATCGGTAACAGATAGTTTTGTGATAAGGTAATTTGTAACGGGTAACAAGTAACAAAAGTAAATAAAGTGCAGCAAGATGGTCCAATCCTTTGTGTAGCAAAGGACAAGCCTGGACAAACTCTTATATAATGAAAAGCGCTCCCGAGGACACATGGGAATTATCGTCAAGCTAGTTTTCATCACGTTCATACGATTCGCGTTCGGTACTTTGATAATTTGATATGTGGGTGGACCGGTGCTTGGGTGCTGTCCTTACTTGGACAAGCATCCCACTTATGATTAACTCCTATTGCAAGCATCCGCAACTACAAAAGAAGTATTAAGGTAAACCTAACCATAGCATGAAACATATGGATCCAAATCAGCCCCTTACGAAGCAACGCATAAACTAGGGTTTAAGCTTCTGTCACTCTAGCAACCCATCATCTACTTATTACTTCCCAATGCCTTCCTCTAGGCCCAAACAATGGTGAAGTGTCATGTAGTCGACGTTCACATAACACCACTAGAGGAGAGACAACACACATCTCATCAAAATATCGAACGAATACCAAATTCACATGACTACTAATAGCAAGACTTCTCCCATGTCCTCAGGAACAAATGTAACTACTCACAAAGCATATTCATGTTCATAATTAGAGGAGTATTAATATGCATAAAGGATCTGAACATATGATCTTCCACCAAATAAAGCAACTAGCATCAACTACAAGGAGTAATCAACACTACTAGCAACCTACAGGTACCAATCCCTGACTTAGAGACAAGAATTGAATACAGGAGATGAACTAGGGTTTGAGAGGAGATGGTGCTAGTGAAGATGTTGATGGAGATTGGCCCCCTCCCGATGAGAGGAGCGTTGGTGATGACGATGGCGATGATTTCCCCCTCCCGGAGGGAAGTGTCCCCGGCAGAACAGCTCCGCCGGAGCCCTAGATTGGTTCCGCCAAGGTTCCGCCTCGTGGCGGCGGAGTCTTGTCCCTAAAGCTTGCTTATGATTTTTCTTCGGACAAAAGACTTCATATAGAAGAAGATGGGCAGCGGAGGGCCACCAGGGGGCCCACGAGGCAGGGGGCGCGCCCAGGGGGGTAGGGCGCGCGCCCCACCCTCGTGGCCAGGGTGTGGGCCCCCTCTGGTATTTTCTTCGCTCAGTATTTTTTATTATTTCCAAAAATAACATCTGTGGAGTTTCAGGACTTTTGGAGTTGTGCATAATAGGTCTCTAATATTTGCTCCTTTTCCAGCCCAGAATTCCAGCTGCCGGCATTCTCCCTCTTCATGTAAACCTTATAGAATAAGAGAGAATAGGCATAAGTATTGTGACATAATGTGTAATAACAGCCCATAATGCAATAAATTTCAATATAAAAGCATGATGCAATATGGACGTATCAACTCCCCCAAGCTTAGACCTCACTTGTCCTCAAGCGGAAGCCGATAACGATAAATATGTCCACATGTTTAGAGATAGAGGTGTCGATAAAATAAAATACAGACATGAGGGCATCATGATCATTCTTATAACAACAACATATATGGATATTGTCATATATTTCTTATGCTAAAGTAATAATCTATTCACAATGCAAAGTATGAATCAGAAACTTCATTGAGAACTAACAAAGTATAATCTCAGTCATTGAGGCAATTGCAATTTATCATAACATCAGAAAGAGTCTATGTAAGAGCTTTACAGCAAGTCCACATACTCAACTATCATTTAGTCTTTCACAATTGCTAACATTCACGCAATACTTGTGGTTACGAAGTTTTAATCGGACACAGAGAAAGATAGGGGCTTATAGTTTCGCCTCCCAACCTTTTACCTCAAGGGTAACGTGAACAATAATAGTTCATGCTAACTTACATCCAATTGGATATATATATTAGGATCTTTCCAACACACTGTGCTTGCCAAAGGATAAAATGTAAAAAGGAAGGGTGAAGACCACCATGACTCTTGCATAAGGTAGAAGATAAAAGTAAAAGATAGGCCCTTCGCAGAGGGAAGCAGAGGTTGTCATGCACTTTCATGGTTGGATGCACGAAATCTTAATGCAAAAGAACGTCACTTTATATTGCCACTTGTGATATGGACCTTTATTATGCAGTCCGTCGCTTTTATTTCTTCCACATCATAAGATCGTATAAAGCTTATTTTCTCCCACACTAATAAGTCATACATATTTAGAGAGCAATTTTTATTGCTTGCACCGATGACAACTTACTTGAAGGATCTTACTCAATCCATAGGTAGGTATGGTGGACTCTCATGGCAAAACTGGGTTTAAGGGTATTTGGCAGCACAAGTAGTATCTCTACTTGGTGCAAAGAATTTGGCTAGCATGAGGGGGAAAGGCAAACTCAACATGTTGGATGATCCATGACAATATACTTTATCTCAGATATAAGAAAACATAACCCATTACGTTGTCTTCCTTGTCCAATACCAAAACTATGTTTACCAACTCTCAACAATTTTTAATCATCATACTCTTTATATGTGAAGTCATTACTCTCCATAAGATCAATATGATCTCTTTGTTTCTTTTTATTCTTTTCTCTTTTCGTTTATTCCCTCAAGATCATGGCAAAATAATCAAGCCCTTGACTCAACACTAATGTTTATTATATAGCTCACAGACTTGATTACATAGAAGGATCATAAAGCAGAAATCAAAACTAAATCATACCAAAAACTTTATTCTACTAGATCAAGATATTACTAAAAGGATCGAACTAAGAAAAACGGTAAAGATAGGATTGTGATGGTGATACGATACCGGGGCACCTCCCCCAAGCTTGGCAGTTGCCAAGGGGAGTGCCCATACCCATATGATTATATCTCCTTTGCTGGTGAAGAAGATGGTGGAGTTGTTGACGATGTGGGCTTGTCGTCCATCTTCCAAGGCATAGGCTCACCATCATAGAAGGATGATCGAGTCTCCGGGATCCTCAAATCTGCAGCCAAACTCATCCTCTTGAATCTATATTCATACTCACAGTTTTGGTTTTGCAGGTCATAGATTTGGGCTTGGAGATGCTCGATCTTCTCGTGAAGCTTGAAGATGGTTTCCCCAATGTTATTGGCATCCAGCTTGTGGTTGTTGGTGAACTCCGCGATCATCATGTGGTTGGCGTTGAGTCCACACTCCACCATCCCCTGGCACTTGAAAACTTGTTGCTCCATTGCTTCGAGCCTCGTCTCCACGCTTCCTGTCCTCCTTGGTCCCTCAACATCGCGGATGTGCAACAACCCATCACGCATCTCCATGGTTTGAGGGTGTTGCAGCACTTCCGCGAGGTAGGGGTTGATGACCTTCTCGAAGAACTTGTCCTTGGGGGCGCTTGGAGACGTCATGGTGATCTAGATCTGTCAGAAAAACAGCTCGAAACGAAAACACAGGATATTTGCGTGATACAGGAGTCAAAACCTTCGGGGGATTATATAATGAATTTTTACCCACCAAAATATGTATCGTGCAAGAAAACGGAGTCCGGAGAGCGCACGAGGTGCCCACGAGGTAGGGGGCACGCCCAGGGGGGTAGGGCGCGCTCTCCACCCTCGTGGAGCCCTTGTGTCCTTCCCGGACTACTTTTTATTTTCCTATTTTTCTAATATTCCAAAACGGAGAAAAGTTGCCATTAGAACTGTTTTGGAGTCGGTTTACTTACCGTACCAGATACCTATTCCTTTTCAGAGTCTGAAATGTTCTGGAAAGTGTCTCTTATGTATTCCTCCGGAGTTACGGTTTCAATAACATTAGTTTCAACATTTATGGGATTACCTGAGATATAATGTTTGATTCTTTGACCGTTTACCACCTTCGGATTTGTGCCTTCAAATTTGTTGATTTTTATGGCACCGGAACGATAGACCTCCTTGATAACGTAAGGACCTTCCCATTTGGAGAGAATTTTTCCTGCAAAAAATCTTAAACGAGAGTTGTATAGCAACACATAATCACCTACATTAAACTCACTCTTTTGTATCCTTTTGTCATGCCATCTTTTAACTTTTTCTTTAAACAACTTGGCATTCTCATAGGCTTGGGTTCTCCATTCATCAAGTGAGCTAATGTCAAATAGCCTCTTCTCACCGGCAAGTTTGAAATCATAATTGAGCTCTTTAATAGCCCAATATGCCTTATGTTCTAGTTCGAGAGGTAAATGGCATGCTTTTCCATAAACCATTTTATACGGAGACATACCCATAGGATTTTTATATGCAGTTCTATAGGCCCATAATGCATCATCAAGTTTCTTGGACCAATTCTTTCTAGATCTATTAAGAGTCTTTTGCAAAATTAATTTAAGTTCTCTATTACTCAATTCTACTTGACCACTAGACTGTGGGTGATAAAGAGATGCAATTCTATGATTAACATCATACTTAGCAAGCATTTTACGAAAAGCACCATGAATAAAATGTGAACCACCATCAGTCATTAAATATCTAGGGACTCCAAACCTCGAAAAAATAACTTCTTTAAGCATCTTAATAGAAATGTTATGATCAGCACTACTAGTTGGAATAGCTTCTACCCACTTAGTAACATAATCAATAGCAACTAAAATATGTGTATAACCATTAGAGGCAGGAAACGGTCCCATATAATCAAAGCCCCAAACATCAAATGGTTCAATAACAAGTGAATAATTCATAGGCATTTCCTGACGTCTACTAATATTACCAATTCTTTGACATTCATCACAAGATAAGAGAAACTTACAAGCATCCTTGAAGAGAGTAGGCCAATAAAAACCGGATTGCAATACCTTATGTGCAGTTCTATCTCCAGCGTGGTGCCCTCCATAAGCTTCGGAGTGACACTTGCGTAGGATCTGTTCCTGTTCATGCTCAGGTACACAACGCCTAATAACACCATCTACTCCTTTATAAAGATGTGGGTCATCCCAGAAGTAATGCCTTAAATCATAGAAAACCTTTTTCTTTTGCTGGTATGTGAAACTAGGTGGTATAAATTTAGCAACAATGTAATTAGCATAATCAGCATACCATGGAGTAGTACGAGAAGCATTTATGACATTTAATTGTTCATCAGGAAAGCTATCATCAATAGGTAGTGGGTCATCAACAACATTTTCTAACCTAGACAAGTTGTCTGCAACGGGGTTCTCAGTTCCCTTTCTATCAATAATATGCAAATCAAATTCTTGTAGCAAGAGAACCCATCTAATAAGTCTAGGTTTAGCATCTTTCCTTTCCATAAGATATTTAATAGCAGCATGATTAGTGTGAATAGTTACTTTAGAATCAACAATATATGGTCTGAACTTATCACAAGCAGATACAACTGCTAAGAATTCTTTTTCAGTAGTGGCATAATTTCTCTGGGCATTGCCTAGAGTTTTGCTAGCATATTGAATAACATTTAATTTCTTATCAACTCTTTGCCCTAGAACATCACCTACAACATAATCACTAGCATCACACATAATTTCAAAAGGTAAATTCCAATCAGGTGGCTGAACAATAGTTGCAGAAATCAATGCTTTCTTAAGTATTTCAAATGCTTCTACACAATCATCATCGAAGACAAATGGTATATCTTTTTGTAATAGATTAGTCAGAGGCCGAGAAATTTTTGAGAAGTCCTTAATGAACCTCCTATAAAAACCGGCATGACCAAGGAAACTTCTTATACCTTTGATGTCCTTAGGACACGACATCTTTTCAATAGCATCAACTTTAGCTTTATCAACTTCAATACCTCTTTCAAAAATTTTATGCCCCAAGACAATACCTTCATTAACCATAAAGTGGCACTTCTCCCAATTCAAGACAAGGTTAGTTTCTTCACATCTCTGCAAAACTTGATCAAGGTTGCTTAAGCAATCATCAAAAGAGGATCCATAGACGGAGAAATCGTCCATGAAAACCTCACATATCTTTTCACAAAAATTAGAGAATATAGCCATCATGCATCATTGAAAGGTAGCAGGTGCATTACATAAACCAAAAGGCATATGTCTATAAGCAAAAGTACCGAAAGGGCAAGTAAAAGTGGTCTTTGATTGATCATCAGCTGACACAGGTATTTGAGAGAAACCAGAATAACCATCTAGAAAGCAAAAATGTGTATGTTTGGATAGCCTTTCTAGCATTTGATCAATAAAAGGTAAAGGGTAATGATCTTTTTTAGTAGCTTTATTTAATTTGCGGAAATCAATTACCATCCTATAACGTGTAATAATTCTTTGCCGAATCAATTCATCTTTATCATTAGGAACGACAGTAATACCTCCCTTCTTAGGGACACAATGGACATGAATTACCCACTGACTATCAACAAGGGGATAGATTATACCTACCTCAAGGAGCTTTAGTATTTCCGTTCTTACAACTTCTTTCATCTTAGGATTCAGCCGTCGTTGATGATCAATAACTGGTTTGGCATCTTTCACCAAATTTATTTTGTGTTGGCATAGAGTGGGACTAATGCCCTTAAGATCATCAAGAGTATATCCAATAGCAGCACAGTGCTTCTTCAGAGTTTTCAATAATTTTTCTTCCTCCTTCTCTGAAAGGTTAGCACTAATAATAACAGGATATATCTTCTTTTCATCAAGATAAGCATATTTAAGGGTATCAGGCAATGGTTTAAGCTCGAATATGGGATCACCCTTGGGTGGAGGAGGATCCCCTAGAATTTCAACAGGCAAGTTGTGTTTCAGAATAGGCCCCTGTTTAAAGAATACTTCATCTATTTCCCTTCTTTATTCATAAACATATCATTTTCATGGTCTAGAAAATATTGTTCTAAAGGATCATCAGGAGGCACAACAATAGAGGCAAGACCAATAATTTCATCCTTACTAGGCAATTCCTCTTCACGGTGTTGTCTACAAAATTTAGAAAAGTTAAACTCATGAGACATATCACCTAGACCTATAGTAACAACATCCTTTTCGCAGTCTATCTTAGCATTAACAGTGTTTAAGAAGGGTCTACCAAATATAATGGGACAAAAGCTATCTTGTGGGGAGCCAAGAACAAGAAAATCAGCTGGATATTTAGTTTTCCCACACAAGACTTCAACATCTCTAACAATCCCAATTGGTGAAATAGTATCTCTATTGGCAAGCTTAATGGTGACATCAATTTCTTCTAACTCAGCGGGTGCAATATCATGCATAATTTCTTTGTATAAGTCAATAGGTATTGCACTAGCACTAGCACCCATATCACACAAGCCATGATAGCAATGATCTCCTATTTTAACAGAAATAACAGGCATTCCTACTACAGGTCTATGTTTATCCTTAGCACAAGGTTTAGCAATTCTAGCAGTTTCATCAAAGAAATAAATAACATGCCCATCAATATTATCAGCCAAGAGATCTTTAACAATAGCAATATTAGGTTCAACTTTAACTTGCTCAGGAGGTGTATTAGTTCTAATATTACTTTTACGAACCACAGTTGAAGCTTTAGCATGATCCTTTATCCTAACAGGGAAAGGTGGTTTCTCAACATAAGCAGTAGGAACAATAGGGTCATTATAAGTGATAGTCTTTTCTTCAACTTTAATAGGTGCAACTACTTTTACTTCTATGGGAGGATGATATTTAAACCACTTCTCCTTAGGGAGACCAACATGAGTAGCAAATAATTCACAGAAAGAAGCTACTATCTCAGAGTCAAGTCCATATTTAGTGCTAAATTCACGGAAAACATCGGTATCCATAAAAGATTTAACACAATCAAACTTAGGTGTTATACCTGACTCCTTACCCTCGTCGAGATCCCAATCTTCAGAGTTGCATTTAATTCTTTCCAATAAATTCCATTTGAATTCAATAGTCTTCATCATAAAAGAACTAGTACAAGAAGTATCGAGCATGGTGCGATTGTTGTCAGAAAGCCGAGCATAAAATTTTTGAATAATCATTTCTCTTGAGAGCTCATGATTGGGGCATGAATATAACATTGACTTAAGCCTCCCCAATCTTGAGCGATGCTTTCTCCTTCGCGAGGCCAAAAATTATATATATAATTACGATCACGATGAACAAGATGCATAGGATAAAACTTTTGATGAAATTCCAATTTCAATCGTTTGTAGTTCCATGATCCCATATCATCACATAGCCTATACCATGTCAATGAATCTCCCTTCAAAGATAAAGGGAAGACCTTCTTCTTGATAACATCATCGGGCATATCTGCAAGCTTAAATAATCCACAAACTTCATCCACATAGATTAGGTGCGCATCAGGATGTAATGTTCCATCTCCTGCAAAAGGATTAGCTAGCAGTTTTTCTATCATACCCGAAGGGATTTCAAAGTAGACATTTTCATTTTAAGTAGGTTCAGTAGGTTGAGGAGCAACTCTTTGCTCTACTGGTCGAGGTGAAGATACCCCGAACAAGCCCCTCAGAGGATTACTTTCCATAGTAACAAGTGACAGTAAATTTCAGCACACTATATAAATTTTTCCTTACCAAATTCCACCTACCAAAGGCGCTTCACTCCCTGGCAACGGCGCCAAAAAAGAGTCTTGATGACCCACAAGTATAGGGGATCTATCGTAGTCCTTTCGATAAGTAAGAGTGTCGAACCCAACGAGGAGCAGAAGGAAATGATAAGCGGTTTTCAGTAAGGTATTCTCTGCAAGCACTGAAATTACCAGTAACAGATAGTTTTGTGATAAGGTAATTTGTAACGGGTAACAAGTAACAAAAGTAAATAAAGTGAAGCAAGATAGCCCAATCCTTTTTGTAGCAAAGGACAAGCCTGGACAAACTCTTATATAATGAAAAGCGCTCCCGAGGACACATGGGAATTATCGTCAAGCTAGTTTTCATCACGTTCATACGATTCGCGTTCGGTACTTTGATAATTTGATATGTGGCCGGTAGGGCTGCAAACGAGTCGAGCTCAAGCAAGTTGGAGTTGGCTCAGCTCAACTCATATGAAAATTCGAGCGAGCTCAAACTGAATGAAGCTCATGATCGAGCTGTAGAACATGACTCATGCTCAGCTTGTAACGATCTCGAGTCGATCTCGAGCTAGGTCCGAGCTAAATGAGATGGTAAAAAATTATAAATCTACGGATGTAAAACAAAAAAATTAAGGTGAATATAATGGGAACCTTTGCCAAAAATATAGGATGTTTAACACATAGTCGACCACGTGCCATAATTAGAACTAAATCTTCTCTGCACTTAATTAAGTTTCCATGTTTGTTGGCAAATAAAATGGAGAAATATTATGGACAACATATATGGTAATAAATTATCTTATTTCCATTTAATATATGGCATGATCATTTAACATAATGATATTCTGTCGAGCTATCGAGCTAAAATCGAGCGAGCCGACATTGGCTCAAGATCGGCTCGTTTCTCGGTCGAGGTACATAAAGTGTTCAAACTCAGCTCGTTTCTTTTCGAGTCGATCTCGAGTCGAGTCAAAAAACGAGTCGATCTCGAGCAGCTCACGAGCCTCGAGCTTTTCTTGCAGCCCTATATGTGGGTGGACCGGTGCTTGGGTGCTCACTACTGGAATCAGCTAATTTGCCATCTGCCGGCTCTTTGCCATCAGCTACCCAAAAGCAGACGGCAAAGAAACGGCAGACGGCAAAGAAGCTCTTTGCCATCTGCGAGCTCTTTGCCGTCAGCCAGCAGACGGCAAAGAATCTTTACCGTCTGCTGGCAGACGGCAAAGAGTGAGGTGGCCCCCACCCCCCGCCCGTTTGGAAAAAACTTAACGGCCCACCTCTTTGCCGTCCGCCAGCAGACGGCAAAGAGGCAAAAAGGGCGGACGGCAAAGATGGGCGGACGGCAAAGATGGGCGGACGGCAAAGAGGGTACTACCTAACGGCCCGTACCCCCCCGCCTG